>NC_056747.1:343247723-343317723 GCF_019279795.1 Protopterus annectens | reverse complement strand
AAAGTTTGCATTTGCAATGTTATTCACTATAGTCATTTGTGCTGGTGGTGGAGGTGGGATATGTATATCCAGGGCAATTAGTTTGTGGTCAGCTCACAGTAGTTGATGTACCCCATACAGTACCTAGATACAAACCCCCAGAGTGAGGAGGTGCTCTGGACCTGAATCAGTGTTCTGACTGCTGGGGTTTGGTAGTATGTCGTATGGAGTGTGCCAGGTACTGTTGCACAGTTGCTGGCTGAGCACTGATACCCGGCCATTTACATGTGTATCCACCAATAGACAGACAGATGCTATATATATGAGATATGTTGTATCACAACAGTCGAGTAGCATGTGTAGTATGTGTGCCAAATTCTGCTGACATATATTGCTGATATCATGTTATTTCCTTTTTCAGGACCATGGCTCACCCGCGAAATCCAGCTTACTCTGCAGCTGAGGATGAGGAGATACACCAGAGCCTGGTGCGGAATTATGCAATACTCTTTTCCCGCACCAGCCAGAATCAGCAAGAGAGGGCTGCACTGTGGCAAGACCTGGTCCTTCGGGTAAATGACATAGGCACGCATAATGGGACATATGAGCAGGTACGACATCACTGCAGTGATTTAATCAGAAATGTCCGTCAGCGTGCGTCGGATATCCACAGGCAACAGGTCGCCACAGGTGGTGGGGTGGCTACACATCCCCCACTCACCAGACTGGAGGGACTACTCATGAGTGTAGTGGCTCCAGCCCGCCACAAGAACAACAGTAGCAGACATGCATTATGATGGAGGCTGGAGCCACGCAGCAGCAAGACTATGAGCGTGCAGGTAATATGCCATATGTATAGTTGACTGTTTTGTACACTGGTAGTTAATGCATGTGTGAGGTGTGTCCTTGGTTTGTAGCTGTCATCATAGTATTTAATGTGCAAGTGTGATATCCTCAATATCAGCAGCTGACCTGTGAAAGGCAACTGTTGTACTACTGACCTGTATCATACTCAGCAACAATGGCACAGTTGTGCCCACTGACATTAGTTTCCTCACTTCTGCAGGTCCCTCCGGTGTAACAGCAATGCAGCCTATCCATGCTGGTGAGTGTGTATTAACAATACCTTTAATAGTCTTGATAGTAATAGTAATATTAGGCTCACTGAGTAGTGCTCTGTGTATGCATGCAGGTGTGTCTGTGTCTTTGTGTTGATAACTCGCATGCTGAGTAGTGTACAACTGTGTGCACCTGTGCATGTGTGCACGCATGTGTTCACATGTGCACCTGTGCATGTGTGCATGTGTGCATGTGTGCACGTGTGGACCTGTGCATGTGTGGATGTGTGCATCACTGGTAATATTGTGTAGACATTGTAAACTGTGTTTCCTTTTTCCCTCCAGCAGGTTCTGGTGCTGCTCTGGTGTCATGCAGCAGGGAACCTGAATCAGGTGCCATGGGTACTGATAATGATAACATCTGTGTAATGGCACAGGAAGGTATGCCAGGGTTCGTCATTGGTCAGCCAATTGACAGTACACAGCTGTCAACCCCATCAATGCGCACAGTTATCCTGCCAATACACCCTTTGTCACCAATGTCCCTAGGTGATGGACAGCATACAGTGGGCATTGACCAGGGTAATGTGGTATCTGTGACACATGCGTCCCCACACAGCAGCCATAGGCATGGCCCTGACATGGTACCACACAGACAGATGTCCAGGGGTTCTCGTGGGAGCATCCATGGGTGTACTGCCCCTGTCAGACGTGCCCACAGAGGTCTTACAACCTCAGCTATGTTTTGGGCTGTCATGCAGGCACAGTCACATATGGAACGGTACACCAGACAGGGTCTGAGGGAGCTGACAGCATGTCGCACAGCCATGACTGACAGTATGCGTGACATTGCGGCTGCCATCCGTAATTTCACCGATGTCCTAGACAGACGTTGTGGGGACATATTAGACCAGTTCCACAACTACATGTCCATGAGCCAGGGCGATGGTGGACGGTTGAGGCGTCGACGTGGGCGTATGCCAGCAACAGCAGCAGCTGGCAGTTGTCGTGGACGACAGGGCCGCAGCCGCCCCCATAGTGCCAGCAGCAGCCCCAGCAATGCTTGGTCTGTGCTGTCATCAGACCACCCCAGGAGACCACGTGCATGTGGCTCTGGCCAGGCCCGACAGGGATCTGTGTCCAGTCAACGAACACCTGCTTCTGATGACAGTACCCAGTCTGGGTTGGAACTGGATACGGTCCGTAGCACCCCTGCAAGGCACAGGTACCGTGTCCGTGGCCAGAGACACTGATCTGTATGACCTGGCAGGTACAGTCTGTGGCTGTCCACATACACCAGTATATGGCAGCCATGAGGTGGAACTGTGTGCATCCATACACACATGCGAATTGACAACACCTAAGGCTACTGCATACACCACACACTGCATCAACATTGCCCCACCTTGTACTGCTGTCCCTCACCAACACACATACACATACATGTCAATTGGTGGTATTGGTGGCTGACTCAGGCTTACCAAATTTACACCCTGTGCATATGATGAAACTGTGCCACCTCCTGCAATCTGTAACATCAGTACAGGTACAGGTTAACATGTTGCTGATGCACAGGGTGACTACATAGACGTGTAGTAATAGTATCATGTTGTTAACAGTACTGTGTGCTGATATAATTGTGGGTATATCACAGCATGCCTGATGCAGTAAGGGTATGATTGTCATGTACTGTTGTCTACACCCATGGTAAGTACCATAGTGTATCATCTGCACATGTTGGCATACTGGTGGTAAGGATGTCAACAGAAGGCTACATACATAGTTAGCACAGGGGATAAGGTAATGAAAGTATTAATACCCAATGATGGACATGTAAACTGCAAGTGGCATGTTGCCCACACTGGACTCCGCAATGCGGATGTTTGAGGATGTTGATATGTGTGCAGTACTACACGACTGGAACAGGACACACAGGAGCACCCTAGCACTGCAAGCTCGCATCTCATACCATGCTAGACAGCCCCAACACACAAAACTAACTGTCACAGGAGGGAGAGTCCCCATACATGTCAGGGATACTGTGGTGGCAGGCCAGGTAGCATACATCTTACTAAGTATGGAACCACTGAGTGAAGGCTCAGTGTCTGTTATTTGACATGTGTATTACTGCAGGTATGAGCACATGGGTTTCCATCCAGTTATTGTACATCCTGACGGTACATGGTCTGTACACTTGTGTGCGCTGAGACTGGACCCTAGCCATCTGACCTGTATATTTCCATGTATATGTGCATAGTGCCTGCATATTTGCAGTGTTACCTACTGGAAGTGGTACAGCTTGTTAGTTATACAATGGACTATATGCAGCCCTGCTTACTGTAGCTTTGTTTGCATGCATGTTTGCTTGCAGTTACCCTGGAATACTGATCCCACCTGCAATGCAGAGTCACAGAGCTTCTGTGGACTCCTAGTGACATCTGCATAGCTTACTATATGTATGTCCATGTCTCACTTGACAGAACATCACTGTTTGTCCTGTTCACATGTACATTGCCTGTGACACATTGCATATGACTTACCTGGCATTTGTCCACGTGAGCAGTCATATATGCCACTGCTAACTAATCACAGGCACTACACCCTCACATACTCACCTTCTGTTGAACCACCTGCTTCACTAGGGACGGCTTGCACCTGTCACCCCTGGGCTTTCGGATATTGGCAAAGGCTCTTGCTACCCCCATAGTGCCCTTGTTAGTCAAGGCTCAAAAGACAAACCCACCTTCATAGGTATCACAAGGGATAAGAAACTAAGAGTAATGCTACTCAACGCCAGAAGTCTAAACCTCAAGATGCACGCACTCAAAACTCTCCTTAGCATGGAGAACATCGATATCTGTGCAGTAACAGATTCCTGGTTCAGGGCTACCGAGAGCACCCCAGCACTACCACGTTATACCTCATACCATGCTTTTCAGCCCCAAAACTTGGACCGAACCACAAAAGGAGGGGGAGTATCGATATTCATCAAAGATACCCACACCTCCAGGTTGGTGGCAAAGCACCAAGCATCAGAGTCTATCCATGTGCAACTAACAGTGGGTAAAACTGCCTTCCAGGTTATAGCCTGCTACAGACCACCCTTCCAAACCCAAGAACCGCACTCGCCCTTCCTGAGAACAGTGGAAAATATGAAGGTCTCTCCAAACACCATTATATTGGGCGACTTCAATTACCCAAACATAGACTGGGAGCATAACTCTAGCTCCAACACCCTAGCCGAAAGATTCCTAGAATTTATGAACTCAAATGCTATGGAACAACTTGTTACCACTCCCACAAGAGGGGAAAACATACTGGACCTGATCATCACCAACATGAGGACTCTATGCTCCAGACCAGAAGTGTATCCCTCACTGGTAAGATCAGACCATAAACTAATCTCACTGGATATTCACATCCCGACCCCACACCCTGCCCAGAAAACCACAGTGAACAACTTCTCTAAAGCAAATTCACACTCCTCAAAACCGAGGTGGAAACCTTCAAAGCCCCCGGGCCCGTGGAAAATACGGCCCAGACCGCAGATTCCTCTATAAACGCATTCTATGGACACCTTCAGGAATGCATGGATCATGCGATCTCAAATAAAACCAAGACCCAATCCTCCAAAGGCAGACGTCCTGTCTGGTGGACCCCAGCCATAAACAAACTATACAATAGAAGGAGGAAGCTACTAAATGATACAGCAAAATCCCAAAAAGGGAAGGCATCACTGATCAGTATTAGCAAAAACTACGGGCACTCATAAAATTGTCTAAGGCCAGCTTTGAGAGGAAATTGCACAGGACACTAAGGATAATCACAAGGCTTTCTTTAGTTATGTTAGGAACCTGGGTGGTAATTCCCAGATATGCTCAGAGGTAGTCCAAAATGTCAAAAGAAACACCGAACCCACAAACATTGCCAACATCCTAGCTGACCGGTTCAGCGCAAACGTCTCTCCCCCCCCCCCTTCCACACCGAAAGGGCAAATATTTATCCCAGCAGAGTGCTGCCCCCCTGACATCTCAGATGCTCACGTAAAAGCCGCTCTCTCCAAAGCAGAAAACACAGCATCAATGGGACCAGACAGTGTCCCGGGCTGTGTCCTACATGAACTCCAAGAAGAGCTACACCCAAACATAAAACTACTGATCTGAAGTAGGAGATTAATTTGTCTGCAACCTGTGGGTTATGGATCCGATATCGGATCCGAACCGGCATGGTTTACCAGCTATGGATCCAAGCTCTCATCTCCTCCCCTCACCCATAATGCCCTGCTCTACCCTCATGACCTCGGATCTCGTTTGCCACGCTGGTGACCAGATTGTGTTTCTAAGCTCTTCAGCTAAGTGCAGTTTTATTAGTCTTTAAAGTACTAATTTTTGAAGTTTTGTGTGAAAGTTGTGTGGAAGTGTAGGTTTCCCTATTATTTAATTATACTTTTAGTGTTTAAAATTTAGTTTTACTTATCCCTCCCCTCGCTGTTAGCGTAGTGTGTGTTTGGGCCTGTTGAGTGGTTTTTGTTACTTGCTTTAACCCTAGTTTAAGTAACCTTTTGTTGCTTTTGGGATGTCTGAACAACCCAAAGCTGTGTTCTCCAAGTGCTCCGAGTGTGGCCATAAGCTTTCCCCGGCTGATGGCCACACTCGGTGTGTTAGATGCCTTGGGGTTGAACACCTCACTTCTGGATGTTCCATTTGTGCAGGGTTCAACCCCAGGGCATTGAAGGAGCGGAGGTCCAAGCTTGTCTTGGCGGGTCTTTTGCCACCAGACTCGGCTTCGGCCTCCGCTCCTTCGGGGTAAGCTTCACGGTCTGGTTGTCTCCTCTCGGCTCCCCTCCTCCTCCTGGGACTCAACCTCCTGTAGTGGTTCGGAGGAGAGGGAAAAGAAGGACCGAGGGAGAAGCACCATAAGCGGCGGCCGAGACCTCTGTTTCGGCCCGCCAGCCAAGCCGGCTTCTCCTCCGCCTCCTTGTCTGCTGGCTCTCCCCTCGGCTCCGGTCTTCAGTGTGTTTTTCACGGGACCTGAGGAGGAGGAGACCCGATCTCAGTCGAGGCTATCGAGGAGGCACTCAAGGCCTACCTCGTAGCCTCGCCGAGATCAACTTATAGCCTGTCAGACACTGATCTGGACCGATGATGAGAAGGTTCATCCAGGCCCAGATGCAGATGGGAGTGCTCTTGCCCCCTCTGGGGGAGCTCGATCCCTTTTTCAAGCCAGTTGCTCCTTCTCCGACCCGCTACCCAGGTTGAGCAGTTGGAGCCGAGCAGCCGAGCCGGGGTGGTCGGCACCGATAGTACTTGGTACTGGATCCGACCTCGGAGCCTGGATCCGAGCCGATCCGGGGATCAGTGCTCCTTGGCGCCTTCTGTGTCGGAGCACACTGTCCTTCGGATCCGGCGCGGCGCTCCGATCCACTCACCGGATCCGAGGGGAGCCATTGTCGGATCCTTTGGTCGAGGTCGGCTCCTTAGGCTTTTGATGTAGTGGAGGGCCCTGTTGAGGGTCTCCGGACCCCCGCACTTGCTTCGCCCGGCTCCCTCTCTGCACTGGGTCAGGCTTCCACCATCCGCCCTTGGGACAGCCCGCTCCTGTGCCCCAAGCTGTTCCCTGGAACAGGTTACTGTTTGAGGAGTCCTCTGACAGCCCCCGGAGGATGTTCCCGCAAACATACGTGCAAAAGGTGGCACATTGACTCCCCGAGTCTCTCACAGAAGACACGGATTTGGAGGAAGGGAAGGCTCCCGATCACCCGAGGATGTCTCATTTGGAGACATCATGGAAATGCTCCGCATAGGGGGTGGTCTGCCCCAAGTCTTCCTCGGACGAGTCCGTTCTTGGAGGCATTTGAAGCGGCCCGTCTACCTCTTGGGTGTCCCTCCTGCCGACCCCTGGTGGACCTTATTACCACCAGGGAGTGGAAGGAACCGACACCGTGGTGCCAATCCCTAAAAGGCCCGACCGTATTCTCAGTCCCCGCTGACCGTGCCCATTGGAGTAAGGGGCCTCGGTAGATGCCATGTTGACGGCGGCCACCTAGAGGGAACTTGCTCAGGATAGTCCTCAGTCCATCCCCGAGCAAGGAGTCTCGGATGATGGACCGCTTGGGAAGCGGATGTTTAGTTCAGCGACCTTCTCTGTAAGGGGCGCTGAACTATCTGGCACACGTGATTAGGATGCAGCGATCTTATTAAAGAATACGCATCCCCCCAGAGTCCATGTCGGAGGAGGACAAAGTGCTGCACTCCACCCGCATGGCCACTCTCAGGTCCGCTAAATACCTCTATGCGGCTACTCTCCCATGCTACGGAAGGTGCCGCTAGAGCCGCAGGGGCAGGCCTAGTTACTAGACGTCAGGCCTGGCTCCATCATTGCGATTTCTCAGAGCCCTTCAAGGCGTTTTTAAACCCTTCGATGGTTCTGCCTCTTTGGCAAAACCGTCGACACTTTGACCCAGAGCGAGAAGGACGGGAAGACGCTGTCTGCCATCGGAATCCGCTTCTCTGCACCCCAGAGGCCCTATTCTAGGAACCAAAAGGGTCAGAAGAAGATGTGGTTCCGGAAGTCGCAGCAATCCCAGCCTGCTCCGGACAACCAGTCCTTCCGTGGCAGAGGAGGACAGGGAGGACGCCGCCCTAGGGGCAGAGGGGCTCCCAGGAACTTCGGGTCCAGAGAGCCCTGAGGGGTTGCCCGGCTGCTCCACTCTGGAGGCAGTCGGTGGATGTTTTTCGGAGCACCTGGCGGCATGGGAGTCCATAACATCAGACCGCTGGGTTCTCCAGATCATATCCAGAGGATACCGTATCCCCTTTCTTCACTTGCCAAAATTGAAGTCCCTCCCCGACGTTCCACCCTGTCAGTGGGAGGCCGCTTTGGCAGAAATTGGCCATCTGCTAAAGAAAAGTGCCATCCAGCCCGTCCCCCCAGACCAGATCGGATCAGGGTTCTACTCCAGGTTCTTTTTAGTGCCAAAAAAGACGGGGGATCTAAGACCAATTTTAGACCTTTCACTCTTGAACCTGGCAGTTCCCAAGGAGAAGTTCCGAATGGTCATGCTGCAGTCTATTCTCCCCCTTCTGGGAGAAAATCACTGGATGTGCTCCATAGACCTCAAGGATGCGTACTACCACATACTAATGGACAGGTGCTCCAGGAGGTTTCTTCGCTTCCGGCTGGGAGCCAGTCACTACCAGTTCGGGTCCTTCCCTTTGGTCTCACCACAGCCCCAGGGTGTTCACCAAAGTATTAGCAGTGGTAGCGGCCCACCTGATGCTTCAGGGGTACAGGTCTTTCCTACCTGGACGACTGGCTCCTCACCGCCCAACAAGGCATCTACTACTATTGGCGAGACTCCTTTCTCCATCTTGCTCCCGTCTGGGCATCACTATAAACACAAAAAAATCCAACCTAGCACCCACGCAGTTCATAGATTTTATAGGTGCCAGGTTAGACACAAGAAGATTAAAAGCCTTCCTCACTGCGGACAGAGTTCAAAATCTGCAACTCCAGGTGCGGGCCATTCTCCACTCAAGCTCAGTTCCGGCGGAGTTGGTCCTGAGGGCTCTAGGGTCCATGGCGGCTGCTATAGCGCTTCTTCCTCTCGCCAGGTTCAATATGCGCATCCTCCAATGGACACTCCTAGTCCAGTGGTCGTATCTTGCTCTTCCTATGCATCATCCCATTACGATCAGCAAGGCTTGCAAGCAGTCCCTCCTGTGGTGGCTACACTCTCCAGATCTCCACGGAGGCCGCCCATTTTGTGCTTCTCCCCCTCTCGCCACGGTGACCACGGACGCCTACCACCTCGGGTTTGGGGGGGGCATTTTGCAGGCCGGACCGTCCAAGGCACGTGGAACGATTCAGAGACCTTACTGCATACCAACGTTCTAGAGATGAGAGCAGTGCTCTTAGCGTTGCTAGCACTTCAGGCCTTTCTTCCCATGGGAACAATTGCGATTCAATCGGACAACATGTCGGTTGTCTGGTATATCAACAAGCAAGGAGGAACCAGGTTTTACCCTCTTTGTCGAGAAGCCATGAGAGTGTGGGAATGGGCAATCTCCACCAACCGCTTTCTCATAGCAACGCATATTCCGGGTTGGTCCAACATCCTGGCGGACAAACTCAGTCGCACCATTCTCACCCCTTACGAGTGGTCTCTCAATAGTCAGGTAGCGGAGTGCATCTTCGCACGGTGGGGAACTCCTTGTTGCGATCTTTTTGCCTCTCCCTCAAACACCAAGTGCGACAGTTTTTTCGCTCTGATACCTCCTCCCGGAGGTTCCCCAAGAGACGCTCTGGTGCATGCTTGGCCACCCGGTCTTCTTTATGCTTATCCCCTCTTGCCTCTGATGCTCCAAGTTCTTCAGAAAGCCTCTCGGTTGGGGTGCAGAATGATTCTCATTGCTCCGTTTTGGCCTCGACAGATCTGGTTCCCCTTCCTAAGGTCTCACTCTGTGAATCCTCCTTGGATTCTAGATCCCATTCCGGATCTGATATCTCATCCATCCCAATTATCTCCTCCGAACCTGGACAACCTGAAGCTGACCGCTTGGCTGCTCCAGTTCCACTCCTGATCAGGACTCCCGGTATTTCGTCCCCTGTTAAGGCCATCCTGATGGCAGCTCATAAGCCATCCACTAGGAAAGTCTACCGCAGCAAGTGGAAACGGTTTTCATTGTGGGCGGAGCGGCAAGGCCTAAACCCCTTCACAGTTCCTCTCCCTTTGGTGCTTGACTTCTTAACCACTCTTTTTAATGATGGTGCCAGCAGTTCCATGGTCCAAGTACAACTTGCGGCAATTTCCCATTATCACATTGGTCATGACTCCAATCCACTGATGTCAGCCAAGTTGTGTAAGATTTTCCTTAAAGGTACTTTTCTTCTCAGGCCCCCTGTAAAGCAAGCGGTTCCTCCTTGGGACCTTTCCTTAGTTCTCCAGGCCTTGACCGCCCCCCCCCTTCGAACCGGCGGCTATGGTAGATCTCAAATTCTTATCTTTCAAGACCGCCTTCTTAGTAGCCATTACTTCGGCCAAGAGAGTTTCAGAGCTTCAAGCATTATCAGCTAAACCTCCTTACTTGGTCTTTCATCCGGACCGTGTTTACCTCAGGACCAACTTTCTTCCTAAGGTAGCTTCCGAAGCAAACATTAATCAATCCATTAACCTCCCTGTCTTCTTTCCTAAATATGAAAACAAAGGTGAATACAAGCTTCACTCCTTAGATGTTCACAGGCAACTTAGATTTTATCTAAACAGGACGGCTGGTCATAGGCAATCCGACCAGTTGTTCATTTCCTTTGCTAAATTTAATTTGGGCAAACCAATTTCTAAAGTCTCATTATCTCGCTGGATTTCACAATGCATCTTATTGGCTTATCAAGCTTGGAAGGCCCAAGCACCGAGGGGTGTACATGCCCATTCAACCCGGTCTGTTTCTACCTCGGCAGCCTTTAAGGCTAGGATTCCTCTAGATGATATTTGTGCAGCAGCCACGTGGGCTTCATCTCATACTTTTATTTCACTACAAGTTGGATCTTGCATCTAGGGTAGAGCATCCTTTGGCTCAAGGTGCTCGGAATATCCTTCCATGATGGCGCCCAAGATTCAGGTAGCTGGGGACTCTGTCCCACAGGTTGCAGACAAATGAATCTCCTACTTCAGATTTAGAAGTTATGTACTCACCATAACGTTCCATCTGAGTAGGTGTATTCATTTGTCTGCAACCATCCCGCCCTCCTATCCCCCTGGCCTTTCAGTTTCCTGCATATGTTGTGTTACCCTTTTCAGGGTGTTCTTGCTGTTGGCAAACTCGATCTGAGGTCATGAGGGTAGAGCAGGGCATTATGGGTGAGGGGAGGAGCTGAGAGCTTGGATCTATAGCTGGTAAACCATGCTGGTTCGGATCGGATATCGGATCCATAACCCACAGGTTGCAGACAAATGAATACACCTACTCAGATGGAACGTTATGGTGAGTACATAACTTCTAATTCAATCCCAGCCTTACTACAGGATATGTGGCCAAAGAGTGGCGTACAGCAACAGTGGTCCCTCTCCATAAAGGTGGTGCCTCAACGGATCCTGGACACTATCGCCCCATAAGCCTGACTAGCTTGGTCTGCAAAGCTATGGAAAGGATCATCATGGACCTCATAAATAAAGATATTGGGGACCTACAGACACTGGATCATACCCAGTTTGGCTTTAAGGGCAGATCCTTCCTTTTAGACCTGGTTGATTTCTTTGAAACAGTCACCAAGGCCATTGACGAGGGGAAGGTGGTCCACACAGCCTACCTGGACCTCGCAAAAGCCTTCGATACAATACCCCACTCGGGCATTCTAGAGAAGCTCACCAGCTTAAATATAAACCCCTATGTCACTAGATGGATTGCACACTGGCTCAAGGACAGAACCCACATGGTTAGAATTGCTGGAGCTATGTCAGACTCCAAACCAGTTACAAGTGGTGTCCAACAAGACTCAATCCTGGGACCTCTCTTGTTCGGTATATATTTCTCGGAGGTACAGGCCAACACGGAAGGACTGTGGCTTTTCAAATTCGCAGATGACTGCAAACTGGCCGCCATAATAGACTCTCCAGCCGACACAAGCATCCTCCAAAAGGGCCTCATAGAAACAGACAACTTGTGCCAGAGCCATGGCCTCAAGCTGAATGCCAAAAAGTGTATAGTCATCCCCTTTGGCAAAAACAAAGTTCCCACAAAGTACCACATAGGTGGTAATCCATTAAGTACAGAAGAAGTAATTAGGGACCTGGGGACCCAAGTTGATAGCAGTCTCTCATTTGACAACCACATGGCCAAAGTGGTTAGAAAAACATTTTATATAGCCCACCTCATCATGAAGGGATTCACGTCTAGATCAGGGGAGGACATCGTGCCTCTTTACTCATCCCTCATCAGGCCCATAATTGAGTACAATGCCCCTGTTGGGATGTACCTTACCAGACACCTGCAGCAACTGGTAAGACCCCAAAAGGACCTCAGCAAGAGGTTCAAAGGTCTCAAACAGATGCCATATGCTGACCGGTTAAAGAAACTCCAGCTCTACTCAGTGGCATGCCGCCTGTTCAGAGGCGATCTGTGCCTGACGTATAAAGCCATGTCCAACCCGGAATTAATGGGCATGCTGCACCTCAGAATATCCAAATCCCATCGAGCTACACGCTCGAGAGACTTGAACCTCAGCACTGAAATAAATAGGACATGCTGGAGGGACAGATTCATAACCCAGAGGCTCCCTTCACTCTGGAATAAAATCCCAGTCCAGGTTAGGCAGAGTCCCTCATTGACTCTCTTCAAGAGGATTCTTGATGAGTGGATGGGACATCGTAGGTTTACCCCGGGTATCACTTCTGTGTCACTGTTAGACAGAGGCACAGTATACTAACCTCGAAAAAGGGCATAGCAAGATAAATTTACAATGGGTGGCGAAAGCCAAACACATTCTGGCTAGGTTTATAAATGCCCTAGGGCAGATAGCCTAGTATGAACCTATGTACCTTGTTCCCCATTGGCCCTATGTGCTGTTAATCACCATGGCAATTACAATACTATGGCAGCATGTGCAAAGGTCACTTGTCAGTCACCTCTATGGTACAGTTGTGGAATATGTGGGTCATGTGGCAATGTCACAGCTGCCACATGTACACAGTCAACCCTCTCCCCTACACATGGACGTACAACACATGTATGAGATGCAACCACATAGCCAAACTGGGGACTAAGCACTCTGAACCCAGTACTGGCATAACCTGTCAGGTGGCATGAAATACTACAATGACTACAATACCAGTCTGATGTAGACCTACACTGACTGCAATACAAACACGTGAACACACTGGGCCATTCGTGGAGCCTAAGAATAGCATCCTGCCTGAGCGGCATACACCTCTGTAGCTGGCACACAGGCATACGTTATGCCAGAACACAGCACGCATAACACATAGCACACAAATCCTGTGTGCCAAACAGTCACAGACTGTATGGCTAGACAACACACCTGCTACAGTCGTGTTAGGTACCTTTATTGTCCGGTACAGTGAGGTCACGCTCACCAGGCTGGACAAGGTGAAGGTCACAGTGATATGCCCGTGGGGCACTATGGTCCACCACATAACACAAGCATACAGGTCAGTCAGAGGCATGGACACATATGACTCGGTCATTGTCCATGCCACTATGGCTGACCTGTGATGTACCTCCCTGGACTACATGATGGGGAGCATGGAAGGGCTCTCTGAGCATGTGGCACAGGCTTGTATGACCCTGACCTTGGTTGGCATCATACCCTCACCAGGAATGCTGACGTATTACTGAATGCTGATGAATTACTGTAGCTACAACACCCTAGCTGAAAGGTTCCTAGCATGTAGTCACTGCATTGCTATGGAACAACTTGTTACCACTCCCACAACAGGTGAAAACATGCAGCACCTGTTCATCAACAACATGTAGACTATATGCCCCAGACCAGATGTGTATCCCTCACTGCTAGGATGATACTATATACATCTCACACTGTATATACACATACCACATGCAGCACCTGCACAGAAGACCACAGTCATAATGTTATCCAGTGCAAATACCATGTATTCACATGTGGCAGGCGTCAGACATGGTAACTATTGAAGATCACAGGTACATATGTGTATTTGGCACACGCATACATCATCTGTGTCCATTGCCATTACTGGTTCAATCGATGTCATGCATTATTGTGAACAACAACCCACACACATGGGCATTCTGTGTGACAAAAACACACGTGGCATGTGTGGAATTCAAAGCCATAACTAACTGTGCTATGACAGTAGTGAGAGACGCAGTAGCAGAGCGTGCTATTTGCATTACTGGGAGATTTGCCATCTTCCGCTGTACTTGTAGGGTGCTGACATCATCTCTGTGTAGGGATTGGAATATGCAACAGCTGGTGTGTTGTACTGGTTGGCAAAAGGGTCACTTCTCTCACACATGTAATTGCACACACCCTACTTCAACCCCCCTAGTAGTGTGTTTTCCCAGTTGCCAAAAGGGACATTTCCCTCGCACAGACTTGCACACACACCAACCCCGCTCACCCACACACACACACACACACACACACACACACACACATTGAGCATTTGCAGGATTCAAACCCCTACCTAACTATATTATGACACTTGAGGGAGACGCATTAGCTGAGCGCACTATCCGAATTACTGGGCATCTGTTCTGCACCTGCAGTATTTATAGGGTGCTGACATCATTATTTCTACAGAGGTATGTACATCTAGTACTACCTGTCAGGTGGGGGATAGCATATATATGCATTTGCAGCCACCTACGTCAGGGTCAGATATGCACATCGCACTGGCAGGTTATGTTCTATACCATGCTTCGTGACCACAGGACCTGTAACACACAACACAACCAGTCCAGAACACCCTCCCACATCCAGGACACACACTTTGCTTCCCTGGGAACAGTGCCAAGATATGCAGGTGTTCACATACACCATTCCAGTTGTTAACGTCAGGTACAGGCATATTGTGTGTGGGAACTACTCGGGCCTCTACAACATTACCCTACAGCCACTACAATTTGTGAGTCCATGTGCTATAGCAGAACCACTCACCACAGCCACAAGGGGGAATACATATTGCACCTGACCATCTGCAACATGGGTACTCACTGTTCCACACCAGAGGTAGACCACCATTGTTGATATCTGACCATACCCACCTTTCCCTGGACATCCATATCCCATCCCCACCCCAGGCAAGGTTGTCACTGCAAACAAACTGTATTTATCAAAAGCAGACTTTACACTTGTGAAGACTGGGGTGGAAGACTTCAAAGGACCCATGCTGGGGAGTATACAGGCCACTCTGCATAATCCTTGACAATTGCATTCTATGAGCATGTGGAAGGTTTGCATTGATCATGCTATCCCAAATATACCCATGACTGCTCCACAACAGGACACCTGTCAGGTGTACACCAGCCATATATGAGCTGTCCAACAGACAGAGTGAGCTAATACATTGCAGAGCAGTAGCCCACAGAGGGAGGACATCTCTGAACAGTACCGGCATGACACTTCAATCCCTCATAATCATCACGACACAGTGTTGACAGTGAAATTGTCCAGACAATGCAGATAAGGCTCCCCTCAGTCTGTTATTGACGCCCACTTACTGTTAGAGGTCCTCAGCAACCCTCTTCCAGCACCCACCAACAACATGGATGTGGCTTAGCAAATTCAAACCCTGGGATCTCCACTGTGTCCCTGCTTGACAGAGGCACAGCACACTAGCCTCACACGGTGCCTTATGTGACCTACTTTACAGTGGCACAGTAGCCTACTGTACTGGGGAGGCAGACGCCAAGCACACTCTGGCTAAGCTGTCATTCCCTAGGGCAAACAGCCTAGTGTTGACCTCTACACCCATATGTTTGTCAGATGCACATTATTTGTTGCTGATAGACTGTTTGCAGGTCTTTATTGCCATAGCATTCCCTGTTTGTATGAACAACTTGTGTATCTGTGGAAGATGTTTGAATATGGGAGGGATCCACTATATCACGTATGTCTCTCTAGTCATTTAACTGTGTGCACTGGGCAGATTGCTGTAATGTGGTTGGTTCCTGGAATAACACGTACAAATACCAGATATGTGTGGCCAACTGCTAAACTGAGATTTGGCCTAAGTGTGTGAGCATGCCCAGTTCAGCCTTCCCGTGGCATGTTTTCTGACATATGTCTCATTTAGCAAAGTGTGCGAGCATGCCCAGTGTGAGCTTTCCATATGTTGAACTCTGCAGCCCACCACATTTGTGGATGAGTGTGAACTTCAACAATATCTCCCGTTTATGGTTGTGTGTTGTGTGTCATGTTGTGTAGTTACTGTACAACTGCTTTGTGTCTGAACACAACAGGGATTATACTGTGCCTGCAGGGTTTGCATGGGATACTTTGCATACAGTTGTCAACATCCTTTCTTACTGACCTAACACTGTAGTACCGTATAGTGTGCTGGTTCAGTACTTTCACTGTGGTGGACAGTATCCTGGGCTTTAGTCCTATCACTGCTTTACATTTCTGTAGTGAGCACAACAGCCTGGTTAGAAGCCAGTTGTGCACATCTGACCATGTTGCATTATGTTCAGATATGAACTACTTAAACCAGGCTTGTCCAACATTGGTAGTGTATTCCACAACATAGGTGTACATTGGCAAACACTAGCGATGTGCCCTAGGCCATTTCTAATGCTGTCGGAGAGTGTGTTTGCCCTTCGACACACATTGTAAGTGGAGTTTGCCATAACGTATGTCATGGTTAGTATACTGTGCCTCCATCTACCTGTGACATAACAGTGATACCCAGGGTAAACCTACCATCTCCCATCCACTCATCAAGATTCCTCTTGAGGAGAATCGATGAGTGACTCTCTGGCTAACCTGTACTGGGAGTTTACTCATGAGTGGGGGTGGCTTCTGTGTTATGGATCATGCAGTACAGCTTGTCCTATGTATGTCAGTGCTGGGGTTCAGGTCTCTCATGTGCATAGCTCACTGCCATTCAGATTGTACAAGGTGCAGTATGTTCATTGATTCCAGCTTGGACATGGCTTTATACATCAGGCACAGCTTGCCTCTGGGTGGGCAGTATGGCAGTGTGTGGAGCTGCAGTTTGTTTAATCGGGCAACACATGGCATCTGTTCAAGCTCTTTGATACTCCTGGTGAGGTACTTTTGGGGACTTTACTGTTGATGGAGGTGTCTGCTGAGGTACATCCCACAGGGGCTATTGTAGTCAATTGTAATGCTGATGAAGGATGACTGCAGATCCACAATGACCTCCCCTTATCTAGATCTGACAACCTTCATGATTAGGTGGGTATATGGTATGTTTCTGTAAACACTACAGCCACATGTTTGTCCAATGCAGGATATCTATCACCTTGTGTCCCCAGGTCTCTCATTACATGTTAAGTACGTAATGGGTTAACACCTATGTGGTAATTGGTGGGCACTTACTGTATATCCACGGGGGTTGACTATACACTTTTCTGCAATTAGCTTGCTGACATGGCTATGGCACCAGTTGTCTGTTTCTATGTGGCCCTTTTGTGGGATGCTTGTGTCAGCTGGAGCGTCGGATATGGTGGGCAGTTTGTAGTCCTCTGCAAACATGTTCAGACACAGTCCTTCCATGTTGGCCTGTACCTATGGGACATATATACCAAACGAGGGAGGTCCCAGGACCAGGCCTTGTGGGATGCCAGTTATATCTGGTTTGTAGTCTGACATGGCTGCAGCTTGTCTGACCATGTCAGTTCTGTCCTTGGTCTGGTTTGCAACCCCTCTACTGACATAGGGGTTTATATTTAAGCTGGTGAGCATATCTATAATGATCACGTAGAGTATTGTATGGAAGCCTTTGCAAGGGCCAGCTACGCTGTGTGGACCACATTGCCCTCATCAGTGACCTTAATGACCGTTTCAAATGAGTCAAACATGTTTAAGGGGCAGGATCTGCACTTAAGCCACACTGGGTAGGGTCCGGTGTCAGTAGGTCCCCAATATCTTTGTCTGCGGTACATGCTGATCCTTTCCATAGCTGTGCATACCAAGCTTGTCAGGATTCTGGGGTGGTAGTTTGCAGTATCCATTCAGGCAACACCTTTGTTGAGAAGGACCACTGTTGTTGTACACTGCTCTTTGGGTACATATCCTGTGGTAAGGCTGACATTGAGCAGTAATGTGATTTGGCATTCCATTCTTCTTGGAGTCCATGTTGGACTCAGCCCAGGACACCATCTCATACCATTGCTGCTGTGTGTTTTGCTTTGTAGATGCTGGCTGTTACCTCAGCATCTGCAATGTCAGGGGGCCAGCAGTCTGCTGGGATAGATATTTTGCATTCTGGGGGGGGGTTTGCACTGCACCTGTCAGGTTGTATGTTGGCAATATGTGTGTGTGTTTGGTATGTTGTTTGTAATATTTGTGTGATTCAGAGCATATCTGTGAATTCCCAACACGGTTCCTACCATCAGTTGAGAAAGCCTTGTGATTATCCCTAGTGTCCTGTACAATTTGTATCTTCATAGGTTCATACTAGGCTATCCACCCTAGGGCATTTATAAGCCTAGCCAGAGTGTGTGTGGCTTTCGCCACCCCTTGCTATGTGAATATTATGGCCATTTATGATTTACTTTACTGTGCCTCTTGTCTGGACGTGACACAGTGAAGACCCCCAGTGTACATCTACGATCATCCATCCACTTGGCAAGATTCCTGTTGAAGAGTGTCAGTGAGGGGCTTTGCCTAACATGGAGTGGGATTCTGTTCCAGGGTGCGGGGAGTACCTGGGTTATGTATCTGTCCCTCCAGCACATCCTATTTCATTATGTGTTGAGGTTGACATCTCTCACTCTCACAGCTCCGATGGCTTTGTGTTTTCTGGGGTAGAGCATGTCCATTACTCCTGTGTTGGACATGGCCTTGTACAACAGACATACAACGCCTCTGTGTAGGCAGTATGTGACTGCATTCAGTTGGGGTGTCTACAGCTAGGCAGCATATGACATATATTTGAGACCCTTTATCCTCTTGGTGAAGTACCTGTGAGGTCTTTCTAACTGCTGCAGGTGTCAGGTAAGGTACATCCCAAATGAGGCATTGTACTAGATTATGGGTCTGATAAGAGAACAGTATAGGGGCACAATGACCTCTGTTGACGTAGATGTGAATCCTTTCATGATACGGTATCCAATATAGACAGTCTTCCTAGCCACATTGGCAATGTGAGTGTCACATAACAGGTTACTGTCCACTTGTGTCCCTAGGTCCCTGATTACTCCTTCCATACATAATGGTTTACCACCTATGTGTTAATTTGTGAGTACCTTGTTTGGTATTTGGTGGGACATTCATACTGTCCAGTGTCTTCAGGATGGCTGGGTGGGGTTCCTGTGTGTGCCTACGGTTAGTTGCACATGGGTGGACTCCAATGCTTTGTGCATTGTCAGTTACCTGGACGTATGGGTGTCTGTGCTGAATATGGATACTCACCCTCCTTTTATGTTTTGGTCCATGTTTTGGGGCCGTAACGCATGATATGTGGTATAACCTGGTAGTGCTGGTGTGCTGTCAGGAGGTTTGCAGCAGGTTTCTGTCACTGCACAGACATCGATTTTCTTCATACTGGGGAGGGCCTCGGGAGCATGCATATTGAGGTTTACACATCTGGCATTGGTCAGCATTACCCTTATGTTTCTTTCCACTTATGTTTTCTAGGGTGGTGGGTTAGTCTTTTCAGCCTTGCCTACGAAAGGCTCTATGGAGGTGGCGAAAGCCTTATCCAGTATCCAGACGCCCAGGGGTAACAGGTGCAAGCCATCCCTGGAACAGCAGCGTGGTTTGTCAAGCATGACATCCCAAGCAGACAGACATTGGATCCCCTTGGAATGACACCAGTAATTGTGCCACTTGTTAAAGCTGATCATTCTGTGTTTGTACTGTGGCATCATTCTTGGTGAGGGTAGGATGCTGCAAACGGTCAGTGTCATACCGGCCTGGACTACATAATCGGAGAGCTCCTCTGTCTCTTTTCATGTAGTCCGGGAAGGTACATCTCAGGTCATTCACACCAGCATGGACTATGACTGCATCATATTTCTACTTGCTTTGGGGTGACCTGCATACTTGTGTTATGTGGCATATTGTAGCAGCCTACAGGCAGCTTACTGTACCCTTTCCCTTGTTCAGTCTGGTGAGTGGGACAGCAGCGTGTCTCACTATGGAGTCACCTATTACAACTGTATCAGGCATGTTGTTTCTCCTTCTGGCCTGTGACTGTTTGGCACACCAGCTTTGTGTACTATGTGTTGCATGTGCTATGTTTGGAGGTTGTGGTTGCTTGGGTGTCTGCTTTGGAGGCCTCTGTTGGTGTGGTGTGTTTGTAATTCGGGCCTCCGGGAATGTTTTTCTGTGTTTATGTCTTTGGTTTGCAGTTGTGATAGGTTTATGTGGGACTGGGTTTGTGGTGTGTGTGGTTACCTTCTCCTCCTGACTAGTTTTGACAGTACTGAGTTGAGGGAGCTCAGCCTCCAGTTTGGATAAATGGTTGCATCTCTCACATATATTTGTATTTCTTGGGGGGAGTTGAGGGTTGTCTGTGTACTTGGGGCAGGTGTAACATTGCTTCAAGATTCATAGATTCAACTTGTTGTAGCTGGCCTTAGTGGATTGTATGTGTGGACATATTTTATTGCCATACTACTGATCAGTGATTACATCCCTTTTTATGTTTGCTCTATCATGTAGTAGCTTCCTCATTCTCTTGCATGGCTTGGTAATGGCTGGAGTCCACCATGCCAGATGCCTGTGTGTATGGCATTGTGTCTCGTTTTAATTTAGGATTGCATAATCCAAGCATTCCTGGCAGTGTTCATGGAATGCCTGTATAACAGGTTCCGAGGTGTGGCCCATATTTTGCACCTGCACATGGCCTTTAATGGGTTCCACATCAGTTTGGAGGAGTGAAACTTTTGCTTTACATGTGATTACTCTATGGTCTGGTCTTACCAGTGAGGGATACACTTCTCATCTTGCCATCCAGTACCCATGTTGCTGATTATCACATCCAATATGCTTACCCCTCTTGTGGGAGTGGTACGTTGTTCCTGGGCATTTTGGTTTGTGGATTCTAGGAACTTTTGTCTTACAGTGTTGGAGCTAGTATAATGCTCCCAGTCTATGTCTGGGTGTTTTCAGTCACCCAATATAATGTGGTTTGGAGGACTTGATATATTCATGTATTCCAACATAGGCCAGGTGCAGTTCCTGGTGTTGGGACGGTAGTCTGTAGCAGGCTATAAACTGGGAGGCAGTTCTAGCCACTGTTACTTGACCATGGCTAGTCCATGCTGCTTCTTGTTGTGGTACCAACATGGGGGTGTGGTTATCCTTGACAATTATTGCTAGTCACCCTCCTTTTGTAGCTTGTTCCATGTTTTGAGGCTGTACAGCACAGTATGAGGTGTAACCTGGTAGTGTTAGGGTGCTGTTGTGAGCCTTGACCCAGTTTTCTGTTACAGCACAGATATCAACATTCTCCATACTGGGTGAGTTTAGACTGCATGCATCTTGCTGTTTAGACTTCTGGCATTGGGTAGCATTACATCTAGGTTCTTATCCCTTGTGATACCTATGGAGGTGGGTTTGTGTTTTGAGCCTTACCTATTCAGGGCACGCTGTGGGTAACAACAGCCTTTGCCAGTATCCATACGGCCTGCACTGATAGGTGCACGCCAGCCCTAGCAGGTGGAGCATCATGTCATGCTCAGCATGTCATCCCAGGCTGGCACACATTGGATCCCCTTTGACTAACTGCAATACTTCAGCCAATTATTGCAATTGATCATCTCATCGTCATATTGTGGCATCATGCTTGGTGAGGGTAGGATGTTAGGGTCCTCAAGTGTGCATATACTACATGGTGTTACATTGCTTAACACATGGCATTCATGCCTCAGGTGGTGCTGCAGGGCTGCCTCTGTCGGATGCACATACTACACTCCCTGTACATGTTTGAGAGCAGGTTATGTCATTTTAGGCATCCCTGTTATTATATGAGTGAGTCAGAGAGGGGTATCATTCCCAGGGTTTCTACTGTGCCAGTGTATGTGCTGTGTGTTGTCTCTTTGCCAAGGCCAGGGCATACTGGGCAAGCCTCCTTCTGCCTACTGGGGCAGGCTCAGGTTGTTCCTCCTCTGAGTCACGCTCTGCCTGTGATGGCCTTGGCAATGGTGGGGGGCTGTTTGGCCCGGCCCTATGCTGGTCCTGCTGCAGCTGTTTTCGCAAGATCATATTATGTAACATAGCACATACCATGACAATTTGGGTACATGTAGTTGGTGAGTACTGCAAGGCTCCACCAGATGTGTCCAGACACCGGAACCGTGACTTGAGCAGCCCAAACACACGCTCTATTACAGTATGTGTTTGTGCGTGTGCCTCATTATGGCGTTCCTGTTCAGGTGTGTGTGTATTTCTGATGGGTGTCATCAGGCATGGCTCCAGTGCATATCCAGCATCCCCTACTAAGTGACCATGTGGGATGTCCCCACTGGCAAATGTCTGGTACAGCTGCGTCAGATGCCAGATATGGGAATCATGGTAGCTTCCAGGGCAGCCAGCACACGCATTCATTATTATGCCCTGGGCATCACACACGACCTGGCAGTTGATGGAGGGGAAGCCCTTGCGGTTAATGTAGGCCCGACCCCGCTCACCGGCTGGTGCTTTGATGCATATGTGCGTGCAGTCTATTGCACCCACTACCTCAGGGTATTCCGCTATTTGCTGGAAGAGACGCATATTGCTGGCCAATACCTCACGGGCATTGGGGAAATATACATGATCACCGACATGTGCTGACATGGCATCCAGGAACTGGTGCAGTACCCTGGAGGCTGATGCCTGTGATATCCCCATCATATCACCAGTTGGTCTCTGGAAGGTACCTGTTGCTAGTATTCTTAGGCCAACACATACCTTGGTTTCCACTGGGATGGGTTCCCCTCTGTTGGCTCTGTGTGTGAGGCGTGGCCTGCACAGCTCGACAATTTGCTGCAGGAGGTCTCTGTCCACTGTATAGCGCTCTACTATCTCCAGCTCATGTAACCCGTGGTAGATGACCCTGGGCGTGTACACTCTTCTCCGTCTCCTCACTGTGGGTTGTCTGGCACCATCTGCATTGTCACCACCCTCAGCAAGTCGCCTATGTCTCCTTATGACAGCCCCTAGCATTTCTGCTCTGAGTTCAGCTTTTTCAGTTTTCACTTCTATTAGCTTACTCCTGTCTTGCAGTGTCTCTTGAGAGAAACATCTTGCACTGCTGTTTGCAGAGTTTTAGGTGCTTGGCTGAGCTACTATTCTGCCTGTGTAATTGCCTGCTTCTAATTGTTTTCACCTGCTAGCTCCAACAGTATTCCCTGCTAGCTTCCTACTAATTCTGTTGCTTCCTTTTTCCTTTCTGTTTCCTCAGGGGGGAGCAACGCGCATGCTAGCAGAAACACGCTCACAGTGGCTTACACGCGCGCACACATGCTTACACGGTTCAGAATCTGCTTATTCGGGTTAAAACACGCGCACACCAGCGCAAACAGTCTTAGAAGTCTGCCAACACACTCCCACATGCTCAGTCTGCCTTACACGTGTGCACACTGCCCTACTCGCGCCTCATGGTGCGCACACGTGCGCATGCACGCCCAGCAAGAAACTTTGGTGTAAGCAACAGTGTACACCTTCCATTTTTTGACTTTCCCATGCTTATCTTGTGGCACTCCTCTTTCCATGATATGTGTCTGACATCTGTCATGTAACACTGACCTCCAATGAACTGCATTTCTTTCTACCATTCCCCCCTGTGATGTCACCTATCTCCTACTCTATTTCTCCCCCTTATGTATCTCTTACACTACTCAGAATGTGCTCATTTGCTGTGTGACAGTGGAATTCAGTATCCTAACACTCATTTACATCAGATTGCCTACTAATGCTTAGTTACATGTCTTAGACTCAGCTTCCCCCCTTAGCAACCACTAAATGGTGGCCATGTTGTTTTTTGTCTTCTGGTCCCTGCATTGTAAATCCATGTACTGCATAAAACCCACATTTGTGGGTTTATAACCTTCATTTTTATGTTTTATACAGTGCAACCCATTTAAACATCGGCGATCGAAACTTACTCAGTTGTCAACTGAGTACATGTCTGCAGCTAAAACGGCTCTTACACGGGCTGCTTTGGGCTTCTTGGATCGCTAATCGACCTCATTTGCATGCCTTTCGGCTGCAAGTGAGGTGATTAGTATATCCACGCCCACTCCATGTAAGAGACGTTTTAGCTGGTCTCTTACACGGACTTTAGGGCTGTTCCTGGATCGCGAAGGCTGCATGGAGTCTTACACTACTCTTAGACTCTGTGCAAGCCTTCGTGAATCCTGCCCAGTGTGTTAGTCATGAATATGAAAAATGTGAACGTTGCTTATTTTCTTTTCTATGAATGTAGATGTGGCTGTGTCTTAAGTGGCAAGTCTTTTTATACACCTTTATTAAATTATAAAGATTTATAGATTTTTCAGTTGGAGAAGTGAGGTGATGTAGATGACTGGCCTAGTGGACTTTTTCTTCATATTATTTGCAGAGAAAGTTGTAAAGAGAAAATGTTTAAAAAAAGAAAGAAGGAAAATCCTTTGTATTGACACAAGAACAAAATGACAAGTAAAAAGTTCAAAAGTGGAAGAAAGGAAGAGGTTATGAGAAAATGCATGCTTAAAGAAAATAGGGGTAAGAGCTATGTCTAACACGTCAACAGGAATTTGTTTTAGATGGAAAGAAGAAACTGTAATAGACTGAAGGTACGTTCACTCTCTCTCATATGTGGTTTTAAAGTCATAATAGGAGTTAGACTGTGAAGTCCCAACAAACAACAGAAACGTGTGTGTGTGTGTATGTGTACGCATGCGTGTGTCTGTGTCTTTGTGTGTCTGAAGGGTAGAGTTCGACAAACTGCATATGTAAAATTATATGACATATTGTGAAAGCATTTTGTTTCCAGCCTCTTTCCTGAGGGTTCATTTTTTAATGAGAAGGCTGTCAGAGTTGCAAATTGTACTTGTGATCCAAGTCTTGTCTAATATAAGCTGTTTTGACTCCATGAGTAGACTTGTCCTTACAGAAGCAACCATACTATGAAGCCATACTAGACTGCATACCTCTCAACTGTACAGATTTTTGCATAATGTTCAGATTTTTGCCTTATATTTTGGGCCTGTTTCTCATAAAATTGTAATCTTCTGGCAAGTCATTGGGAAATCATTGAGGGTTGAAGTACGAAAATAATGACAGATATTTGAGATTCAAACATCATATCCCTCAGAAAGTCCATGCAAATAAAAATCCTTTCATTCTATCAATTTTCAAAGTTTGTAAGAGCAATATTTAAAAAGTGTCCCTATTTTTGGCCCTTTTCCCACCATTATTTATGGCTTTGTCCAGATTTCTTGCTCTAAGAAGTTAAGAGGTAGGTATGTAGAGCACGTGAGATGCCAGCTTTAGAGAGAGTATTTTTAAAGGCCGCTTTGCAAGCACATTGCTGGCCTTTGGAATTTAACTTGGAATCTGATGGTGGAGACAAACCATTATGTTTGGAAGCACAGTAAAAATCTGTTTGCAACTGGTAAAGGATTTTATTTTTACAAATTGATTTGTGAAAATTGAGTATGCTAGTAGACTTTTTCAGTCATTTGACTAGCTGAACGGAAAGTTACAGTGGCAAATGATAATCAGCAACCCATAACTGAGTGTGCATTAGTTAATTCTCATCTTTAGTGAGTTATTGTTTCCTGCTTTTAAAATTGTTCCTTTACTGTGCCTGAAGTTAGATTATTTATAGGCAGTGACTCAGATTTTAGCAGTCACAGTATTGGTGCAGCACTTGGTGTAGAAAGTTTATAACATTTAGTTCTTCAATTTGGATGTTCTTCGTGTTTCACTGTTGCAGTCATTACATTTGGGTAATCTGCTGGCAGGTTGCCCACAGTCGTCCTGAATTCCAAAATCTTGGGTCCTGCGTCGGTTGCTGTCTCCTCTTCCATAACGTCATGTCATCAGGGGTATAAAACAAGCAGCCCACGCCATTTTCTTTAGTCTTTCTTGCCACGCGGTGCCTGAAGCAGAAGCATTTCGCAAGTGCCAGTCGGCCGACTCCTGAAATATTCGAGTTCGAGTTTCAGAACCGAAGTCTTCACTAAAGCTTAGTACCCCATTGGGGAAACTTTTTTCTTACTCCATTCCGATGTCAGAAAAAGTTAATAATTGTATTACTTGTGGGAAGCAAATACCTCATAAGGATTTCCATTTATACTGTATCCCTTGCCTAGGCCCTGATCACAACGTGCCTGGCTGTCGGTTTTGTGCTAGATTTAACCAACGCACTATTAAGCGTCTGTATATTTTTGCCTCAAAATATTTTGGAAACCTATTTAATTACCCAGAAATGTCATCGGATAGCAGACTTGACTACCGGAGTACACAAAAAAACTCAAAGAAAAGGACAGAGATAGACAGTCGAGGTCCAAAACCGATGACAAAGCTTATCCTAAGCCAGTCGCTGGTTCGCCGGTACTCAGTGAGGCACTTTCACAGCCCCTGATAACCGCTACGTTCGAGTCACAGGCCCCTACCAAGACCCAGGTGGAGTCCGGCATGCCACGAGATACTCAAAGTATTGGACCCACAGATGTACCTCCCTCGGATGGGTCTGGAGCCGCTGAGCAGGCACCGGCTTCTGAGGGTGTATTCAGGCCTCAACATTCTTAAATCAAACCAATGACAGCTGCAAAACCAAACACAAAAGCAACTTCTAAAGCTAAAAAGCTGACGCATGAGCCACGTGCACAGGCCGCTATGCCTAAAAACCAGATGATCAAAATGGCTGAAGACCTTATTACCTTGATCAGGTGTTCCCATCCCCCTCCTGATAAGAGGCCTAGGTAGGACACTGATTATGAATCTTCAGATCAGGTTTCTATTTCTTCTGATTCCTCTTCTGGTCAGGAATTATCTATACCTCCCTGTGAGGATTCTGATGCAGAGGAGTCTATCCCATCTGCATCACCTCCTGAGGATTATTCATTTGGAGAAACCTTACATACTTTGAGGGAGCATTTTCACTGGGAGAGATGAGATTTCTCAGAGTCAAAAAAGAGGCTGAGGGATTTCCTTCTTCGCCCTCAGCACAGGCCTTTAGCCATATCCCCTGTTTTAGACATTGTGGATGATGTGTTTTCAGAGTCAAGCTTGACCCCTGACTCCTTACCTCCGGCTCCCAGCAAGCCTGACAGATATTACAGGGTCCCTGATTCACACAAATTTTTATTTAGAAACCCTGCTGCTGATCCTGAAACTATTTCACAGGGTCCAAAGGGAGTTAAGGCCTCAACAGCAAAAAATCCTACACCCTCTGACAGAGATTCAAGGGCACTGGATAGATGGGGAAAGAAGGTTTATGGGTCTTCAACCTTGGCAATTAGGGCCTTAAACTGCCAGTTTCACATGCCCAAGTATCAACAACATGTTATGGGATTGCTGAAACAGAAAATGATGATTTCTGAATGTGCAGAAAATGAAGAATTGCAGGAATTATTGCATGCAGCTGAACAAGTTGGAAAGCATACTTTGCATATGGTTTTGATTCCTTGGAGGCCTCCTGTGGGGCCGCATTTACTGGATCTGTGATTAGGAGGCATGCCTGGCTAAAAGAGCAAAATTTGCCTGATCATGTTTAAGCTAAATTACTGGATGCACCTGTACAGCATGATACTCTGGTATTAAGGCAGAAGAGGTTTTAAAGAAAGTGGAAGACAAAGCTAAGTCTGTGCAAACTGTAAAAGACTTCTTACAAGTGCAGCCACCAAGATTCAGTAGACACTGGCCTACAAAAAATGGTCCTTTCCTGTGTCCGACAGAGCTCAAAGTGGCAAATTCAGATGCCCTAAGGGTTCCAGATACCAGGCATAAGATTCTTACAGGTCAAAGCAATGGGGTGCTTCTACCTCCAAATCTGGAGGAGATAAAGCGCAACCCTACAGAAAACAGTCCCAGTGACTTCCCTCTGCCTTCACCAAGCACTTACCTTTTGGCAGCACCCTTAGGGGGAAAATTAGCACTTTTTTCTCAAAATTAGCAGTTAATAACCCAGGACAAGTGGGTGCTAAACATAGTATCACAGGGATACAGATTCCATTTCCACACACTGCCAATGGCAAGCGGTTGGCCGGATCTGCCAAAAAATCAATGGGCAGAGGCACAGAAACAGGTTACGTTCCTCATGGACATGGGGGCCATTCAGCCAGTACCAGAACAGGAAAAAGGACAAGGCTTTTACTCAAGACTGTTCTTGGTACCTAGAAAGGCAAGGCCTGGTGGCCAATACTGGATTTATCAATTTTTAACACATACCTGGACATTCCAAAATTCAAAATGCTGACTTCGCAGCAGCTTCTGCCCATGCTGGGCAAGAATGCTTGGCTGGTGACATTAGACCTAAAAGAAGCATACCTGCATGTTCGCAGTAAGGGAATCGTGCAGAAGATACCTCCGTTTCAAGTCTGGCTCAATGCATTACCAATTATCTGCACTGCCTTTTGGCTTATCTACTGCACCCAGGATCTTTACAAAGTGCCTGGCACCAGTAATTGCCTTTTGCAGACAAAGAGGTATACATATATATCCTTACTTGGATGACTGTCTCATTCAAGCAGACAACAAGGGCATTCTTACGTTCAGTTGTGTACACTTACCATAAATGTAGATGTTCCGAGTGTATTCACTGTTGCAGTCCAGGTTACCTGCCCGCCATCCCCCATTCATTCTAGAGTTTATCTTTCCTTCTTTATCTTCTACAACCTATGTGGTGTATTTGCTTGTAGATGAAGGTAAAGTTTATATTGATGCATGTATATATAGTGTGTGTGTGTGTGTGTGTGTGTATATATATATATATATATATATATATATATATATTTTTTTTTTTTTTTTTTCTGCCACCTTTTTGGGGGCACCTGACAACTGGGGCAAGAAAAACTAAAGAAAATGGCGTTGGCTGCTAGTTCTATACCCCTGACGTTATGGAAGAGGAGACAACAACCGACGCAGGACCCAAGACTTTGGAATTCAGGCTGACTGAGGGCAACCTGATAGCAGATTACCCAAATGTAATGACTGCAACAGTGAATACACTCGAACATCTACATTTATGGTAAGTGTACACAACTGTACTTTCTTGTCCGAGATGCCTTCTGTGTGGAATTTGCAGGTGCTCGCTGTCTGGGTGCTTCCATTTCCTTGCACATCCAAAAGACATTTTCGTGAGTAACCCGTCAGCACTCCAGAATGCTCCTAGGGACGTGTGTGTGTGTGTGTGTGTGTGTGTGTGTGTGTGTCTGTGTGTCTGTCTGTGCGTGTGTGTGTGTCTGTGCGTGTGTGTGTGTGTGTGTGTGCGTGTGTGTGTGTGTGTCTGTGTGTGTGTGTGTCTGTGTGTCATAGCCGGCCTTAGGCATAGGCCAACTAGGCGGCCGCCTAGGGTACCTCACTAATAGGGGCATTTTTCCAGTAATCTGGATGGTGTAGGTAGAGCAGGATGGAGGCACAGGGTGGTGTTGAGGGAGTGCTGCAGTGACCTTTTGCCTAGGGCACCAGCTGACCAAAGGCCAGTCCTGCTGTGTGTGTCTGTCCTGTGACATACTGGCATCCTGTCCTGAATTAGATTCCCTGCTTCATGCTCTGTGAGTACTAGTGTAGGCATCAGGTTCCATGTGACCTTCATTTGAATAAGGTGGGTACTGGAAAATAGATCAGTAATATGGAAATAATGTCAGCAGATATACAAGATCTTTTGTACCTATTTAGTCACAAAAACTAAATGAAAAAGTAAATTTGTAATACAAGCATTAAATAAATAAGGTAAGTAATTAAATAAAGAGTATTGTTTAAGAAAATGGTGCATTGGGCTGGAAGACATGATGGGATATTTGGTATTTTAAATATTCATATGCAAGGAGCATTTGTAGTTATAGAAGTATTAAGTGCAAGGAGTCTGGGTAGGAAGATGGGGTTGCTGCAATTAGTAATGCAGGAGGGCAGGTGGACATTGCTGGTGTTAGAGAAATATGGACCAGTGATGAGGTGTAGAGACATAGATGTCTGGTGTAACTGTTTCAGGAATGAGAATGAGAAGGGTGTGGTTGTATGGAGCAGCAATTTACATAAATGGGGACACCTGGCATGAGGTTAGAGAGGAGGGACACCACCATATATTAGAGTGATGGAAGACTGCAACCACTGTTAAGCTAGGTTAATTTTCCTGGCAGTTAAGGATGAAGAGAGGAGGAGAGATGGTGGAATGTTGTCCACCAGACACAGAGAGAGGGGAGGCTGACTAACTGGAAGAGAGAATAAGTGTGTGTGGAAAGAAGGAAGAAGGTAATATTAGAGGGTAATCTAAATCTGCTGGTCGCTGAGTGGGAGACTTCAAGCTCTAGAATAGAGGGAGCAAGAACTGACTGGAGTCTTGGGTCATAAATGGTCCAGCCAGCTGGTGCTGAGCTTTTGAACTGTTCTTCTCCAGGTAGGGCAAAATTCTGCATGTAGTCCTAACTACCACAGCCTTTGCCATCCTAACAGTTTTGTTGTCCTTTTCCCCAGCCCCTTTGTACTGTTAAGACACTGTTAGCTAACACTGATCCTAACACTTTGTGGTTTAGAACAGGGGAGACATAAAATAAATAGAGAAATGGCAGTGTGGGATTATAGAAGAATGGCTTATACTCTGCTGGGGGTGTGCTCATGGATGAGTTAGGAAGTTGGGCAAAAAAAGAAAAACACAAGCTATGGGCGTAGGTTGGGGATAGAATACTTAGGGAGTATGGATAAGGGAGTGAGGGAAAGTCAAATGCAAAAAGAGGAGGGCCAATATGCCTAAGTGGGAATGTCTGGCTAGGAATTAGGTAAAAGATAGGACCTACAAGCGATAGAAGGGGAGAGGGTGAGGTGGTAGTGGAGGCAAGGTACAAGTGGGCTGGAGAAAAGGACAACAAAATGGTTAGGAGAGTAAAGAAGTTGAAAGGAATTTAGCAGAAAGAATTAAAAAGGGAAGCAAGAGCTATTTTAGGGACATGGCAGAAAGAGAGAGAGTAAAAGAAAAACAGGGAAGGGCAAAGATGAGAGGGTAATCACAGAAAAGAAAAAGTAGTGGTTCTGCAGGAATACTTTCAGTCTTTACAAGCAGAAGTAAAGGGTGGGTACCATGTTTGGAGGAAGGCAGGACAGAATGTGGAGAACAATGGTGTTAGACCCCATACAGACAAGGAGGCAATTCACACATAACTTGCTGCTCTCAGGAAGGATAAATCACAAGCACCAAGTGGGCTACCTCTTAGTCCTCAGAAAAGCGGCCAGTACGTTCGCAAGCCACTTCATGAATGTCTTTTGGTAGGTCTTTATTAGAGCACTGGCTAGTGCAGAAGTGCTGGAGAATTGGCAGTCACCAATTGTAGTACCTGTGTTGTTGGGGGGGGGGGGGGGGTCAAATAGGAAAAAATCCACAGAATAGCAAGTTTGTTAACTTTATTACAGTGGTAGGGAAAGTCTTGAAGAAGGAGCTGTCAGTCATATGCGATCCAGTTTTATAACTGTGTTCTAGCAGAACTTGACAGGGGACTGCTGGTAAATGTATCTTATGTGGACTTCAAGGTGTTTGATTTTTGTCACACAGGAAGCTGATAGGAAAACTGGAGTGGGACTAAAATAATTGGGGAAATGACAAATGTTGCACCACAGAAGTCTGTCTCGAGTCTGGTATTACTCATTGTGTTTGTCTCTTCATCTGTGAGAATACAAGACAGAATTTAATAATTGCCTTAGCTGGTGACATAGAGATGCATGTAGCAGTACAAGATCACGGAGAGACTGGTGAAATATTTGGAATTGCTGAACAAATGGACAGAAATGTGGCAGTTGGTGTTCAGTACAGATTAATGCAAAGTTCTGTAGCTGAACCATAACAACTCTGATGAAGTGTCAGCATGGAGGATTGGAACTTAATTCCACAGATGAAGAAAACTGTATATTGATTTGCTCACACCTGGATTCGACCACTGGGAGTAGAGTGAGAGGGCAGTGATAGTAGTAAACTGAATGCTGGACTATGTCCTAAGGGGATTTAATTGTAGAAACATTACTTCCACTATGCAAGACCTTGACCACTCTACGCCTATCTTATGCATTTCTGGAAACCATACAAGGAAACAAAAATAAGCTTCTGGAAGGTATTCGAAGGGAAGCTACCTAGTAGGTCTGTGTCGAAGGAAATTGGCCATATGCTACAGGAGCTAGAGCTCTTATCATTCAAAACCAGGGGAGTCGGGGGAGATGCAATATTATTGCATAAAATTATGTTAAGAAGATGTGAAGGTGCCATTCTGAAGATGAAAGACTAATGTGAGAAGAAAAGGTCATAGACAGCAGATTGTGTGGACTAATTATTACCATTGATCTCTGGAAATACTTTTTTTCAAAGAGATGGTAGTGGACCCATAGTTTGTTTTGTAAGAATGAACTTTGGACAAGGAATCTGAAGAGACGTTCAAAAGAGCATGGAACAGGTAGAAAATGGGTAAGGGGAGAGTGATAGGGGACAAGTAGAAATGTTAAAGCACACAGATTTCCTTTAGCCATCAAGGAAGTTGTGGTAGTTACTTTTTATGTTGGGAGAAAAAAATGGAAAGGAAAAAAAAAGGTTTGGTTAGCATGACATGCACATTAGTTAAGTGATGCATTTAGAATGTAGGATGTCTTTTTTCTGAAGAAGTACATTACATTTGAAAATTTATTAAGGGAAATAGATGTTGTGCTGTCCGGTAGAAGAAGAAAGGAAATGTACAAGCAGTAAGTTGTATGAGAAAAAGTGTAGTTTGTATATAAAAAGTAAAGTTTGTAATGTAATGTTTTATTGATTTACTTAGTTAAAGATGATAATTTTATTGTAACTTGATTTTTTTAAATAAAATGTCACATGGTCTTTTTCAGTACATGCTGGGAGATCTTTTACACCCACCTAAGCTACAGTCAGCTCTGGCATATTGTTTTAATATTTCGTCTGAAGTTCGGCACACAAGGAATGCAGCCTTAATGTTTTATGGTGTCTAGAACATGAATCAAAGTACTTCATGTGGGAATATAACTTGTTTTGATTGCACCCTTTGAGGGAATGTGAAAGTGTACACTTAACTTGCTCTTTGGTGCTGAATTTATAGCTGTAGCTTTTCTTGTTTATAGTAAGTGTAAATTCCCTTCCCTTCAGTTCATGCAGTCTTTAACTTTACAGCTGTCCACTTTGTCAGTGGTATTCATTGCCTGATTCAATCACTGGCTAAGACATATGTTCATCATTGGATCACTCTTGCAGTAATATTGACAGATGAAATATACCCTGCCTAAGATACCGCATGTCTGGCCAGTATGCCAAAGCTTAGGAGCTCCTTCCTTACATTTCCTACGTCTGACCTTAGACTTGAGCACAAGACCTGCTTGCTGGTATTTAGGGGACATACAAGTGTGAAAATGCTGAGAATCTTCTTCATCCTAGCCTGGAAAGCAAAACTCCATTTGTAGCTTAGTCAGGAGTACAAAAAGATCCATTTACCTTTGTGAAGGAAGGCTAAGTACCTCTTTCGCGACCCTTCTTTTTTTATATTTCTGTCTTTGAAAAATTATCTAAGACTGGCTAAATGTCTCTGTGGTAGGCCGATTCAGTGTAAGGAAAGACATTTAGTATCGTTTTTGCAAACATAATGTCAGGGACTGCCCTGTTTGTCAGGTTTTTTTTCCCGGAAACCCTGAGACGTCATCTATCTTTAAAAAATTATTTTTTGAACAAACACTTTAAGGCTCTAGCACAAGCCACTATGTACTCAGAAATTCCTGCCTTGGATATGCCTTCTCAGCCGAACAGAAAAATCAAAAAGCAGAAGGAAGACTTTTCTATATTAACTTCTTTCTCTCCAGGTCAGAGTTATCCAATTCTGTTGAGGCTGTTGATAAGCCCGTAGATCGTTCAACATTTGAGCCTTTTCCCTCTCTTGTGTTCCCATTGAAAGCTACACAAAGCCGCCTTTTGGCATGTTCCATATGACCAGTCAGACTGCCATTAAAGCCTTGAAGGGGAAACATAGGCTTGCGATTTCTGAAAGACCTGACAGTGTTCCTCAAATGTTAATACAAAAGGATGTCCCTGATTCTCTATTAGAGATGCGGCCGGGGTTGGGTCCTTCTTTTGTATGATTTCTTTAGAAATCCCTAAGAAAAAAAAAAAAAAAAAAAAAAAAAAAATATGTAAACTTCTTTCTTCTGCTATACCTATTACCAGAGACCCTTAACAGTAATCGTAGCATTTTTTGTCAAGTGTTATTCAAAGCCCTTATGGCTGTAAAGCGTACTCGTTTTTTTTTTTTTTTGCTTTCACACCATCTACCCTTCTTCTCAAAGAGAAAAACAGACACTTGCAATGAGGAAGATTCTTCCTCTATGCCAAAATCTGAGGTTTTGGACTACTGTTCTGTACTGCACTCCCCTATACGAGTCTGAACTCGATGATACCTTGTCATCTAACTCTTCCCAAGAAGAACTCTTACAGTAGTTTCCCTCTTATCTGGTCTTGCTGGGACTGAACCTTAGGCTGGATAAATGAATGGCTGGTTAATCAGAAAAAGCATACAGAATAGCATTTGTAGGTTATAAATCAGCCAGAATAACAGGATTTGTGTTAGTATGCATTTTTCTAATGAATATGAAGTCTAAAACTCAAATGTTTGTCATTATTTAGCCCAGAGGAAGGGGAAGTGTTGTTCTCTGTTTCCTTTTGATAGGGCTATGGCAGAAATCTGATGGCTGGTTAAACAGGAGGCCGGTTAGAGAGAGGCCGGATAAGAGGGAGTCTACTGGTATGGGATGTAATACAGAAAATAATGCAACACTTTAAATGGGAAGGAAAGCAGCCCTCTGAATTTCAAAACGGCTACTATAGCCTTTTTCATGTGGAAGATCCCAAGCTTTCTGCTGTCTCCCCTACTCTAGAAGGCTTGGAAGACTCTCTTTTTTCACTTTCTGTAGATAATGAATCTCAACCACCACCAGCAAAAAAGCCTGACTGGTATAAAGTCCCTGCCACAAGTATCTTTACAAAAATCCTGCTTCTGACCCCGCAGTGATTTCCACAGAATTAAACACACCATCCATGCTTTTCTCATCCACCAATGCTATATTGAATGACAGAGACAGTGGAGTTATGGACAGATAAGGGAAAAAAATCTGTATGTCTGCCACCTTAGCGTTTTGTGTTCACTATCAGACAAACACAAGTACATTTTATCTAGTTTTGATTCTCCCACTAATCTTCTAGACAGATTTTCTCTTAAACTTCCTGTCTGGAAAAAGGTCACACTTTTTTGGGTTTTGAAAGTCATTAAGAAAGGATACATACTTCAGTGTAATTCTCTTCCTGTTCAGCATTCTGTTGCATAGGTAATTCAAAACCAATGGCATCTGATTTCTGTAATCATTAACAGATCTTTTACATCATGGTGCAATAGAACCAGCTCCTCCTCATCAAAAAGAAAAAAAGGTTTTTACTAGTCATAAGAAAAGAAGGTACTTTGAGACCAGTCCAGAATCTTTCTATCCTGAGCACCTGTCTCAACGTTCCAAAATTCCAGATATTAACTCTTCAAAATCTTATTCCTTTGAATTTTCCAAAAGCCTTTCTGGTTACATTGGATCTCAGATATGCTTATCTAGACGTACTTGTTCAATTTCTGCACAGGAAATTTTTAAGATTCTGTGCCTTGGGATTATACTTTGTTTACTACTTTGCCTTCTGGAGTTTCCATTGCAGTGAAAGTGCTTACTTAAGTGTATAGCCCCTGTCATAATATTTTGCTTGCTGCAAGGTATCCTAATATTCCCTTTTCTAGCTGACATTTTGATTTGAGTCACTTCCCTCTGCAGAATTCTTCAAGACTTGCAGTTCACTGCCAGTCTCTGTCAGAATGTAGATTTCACTCTGAATTTTAAGTGCAATCTTTTCTCCTCTGGTTGTCTGGTATTCCTAAGTTACCACCTCAGCACATACCTTATGATGGCTTGTCTTCCTTTAGACAAGATTCATTTCCTAATAGGTTACCTTCTGTCATTGGCAAATCTTTCTTTGACCTCAGCAAGAGAGATTCTGAGAGTCCTGGGATGCATAGTATCCGCCATACAGATTATTCAATTTGCTAAAGTGCATATGAGGAAAATTCAGTGGTACCTAAAATCTATCTAGGCGCAGTAGTGTCATCTTCTGTTGCCATCTATGAAGAAAAAACTATATCGGTGGATCACTTGGGTAAGGACAAACCCAGGTATTCCCTTTCTCATTCCTTATTCTCTACAAAATGTCTCCACAGATGCATCAGACAGGGCATGAAGGATTGTTCAAGAGGTTTCAAGGTACAGAAATTTTGGTTAAAAAGTACAGAAAGGAGCATATAAGAATAAAAGGCACCATTTCTTGATTTTCAGTGTCTCTGCACCACCTTTGGTTGGCAGAACAGAAACACTTTTAAGTTTTGACAGACCGCACCAACATCATGTGATACATTATCAGACAGGGGTACAAAATCTTACAACTTGTGCAGGCTAGCAATAATTGCCTGGGACATATGTTCATCACAGTTTTCCCCCCAAGCCGTTTATATTTCATCAGAACATAACAGCTTTGTGGATTACTTGACCAAATCAAAGGCAGATCCTCATGGGTTGTTGTTGAAAAGAGAGGTCTTTCTCTTGATTGCCTTCAGTGAAGAATCCAGAGAAAGAACTCTTTGCCTCTGGTCCAAACTATCAGCTCAGAATACTTTGTTTATAGACCCCTGCAAGGGAGCCTAGACAGTGGACACTTTCTCTGTCTTATGAAAAGAGAAATTTCTATATATGCCTGCCCCTTCTTCTTACTCCAAAGGGTTTGCTCAAGATTCAGAAGGACAGTCCCAAAATTCTCCTGGCGAACCCCATTTGGCCCAGAAATCATTGGTTCTCCCTTCTTTTCAGTGTAGCCAAGAGAATTTACCATACATTACCCTTGGGATGGACTTTCTCACACAGTAAAAAGGCTCTCTTAATTCACCCAAACTTGAAGACTCTCATTTTTACAGTATGGGTGATAAACTTAATTCCTTTTAGGCACCTTTATTCAGCGGATGTGCTACAGGTAATAAAAGAGGCTAGGAAACTGCATCTTAACATCATATCTTTCCAAATGGAAATTACTTTTGTTTGGTTCCAGAAGAGAGGTTTGGATCCCTGTCCTGCAGGGATAGCTTTTATCCTCAAATACTTGTGAGCTGCTCAACTCTGGCTAAGCTGATACCTCTATTAAGGAATGTTTATAAGCTATGTCAACTTGTCTGCTTTTATAGATCCATTACTTCCTTCATGCTTCAAGGGCAGATGGTTCTTCAAAGGCATCCTCTGCATCAGGCCCACCAAGAATTCTATTTCTCCTCCTCCTCCTTGGGACCTGAATTGTGTTGTTGAGAAACTGACCTGCTTCACTGCATCCTTAAAATGTTGCAGATGGAAAATGGTTCTTCTAGAAGTTTTAACATGTACTAAAGGATTCTCTATTACAAACCCTCATGGCTATTCCACTCTGTGGTTTTCCATAAGGACAGTGTCTCTTAGAACTAATCCTTCCTTTATACCTAAGGTAGTTACTGAAATGTCTTTGAATCAGTTCATTCACCTTCCTGCATTTTTTCAAAACCTTAAAAAGGGGTAAGAAGAATCCTTCATTGAGATTTTACTTGAACATAACTGAACAAATTAAGTAAATGTGATCTATTGTTTATTGCCTTTTAGGGTAAAAAAGCAAGGACTCCCAGTATCCAAACAGGCCATTTCTAGATGGATTCCTCTTTCTGTTGCCCTTTCCATGGTAAATCCCTCCAAGGGCATGTACAAAGGCTGTAGTTTCTTCAGGAGTTTTCTTCAAAGGACTCAACTTCATATCTGTTTGAGGCAGCTTCTTGGTCTTCCATTCACACCTTTACCAAGCATTATATGATTGACACCTTCTTAGAGCCAGGACTGGATTTGCCACAACCATACTTCAGGGTTTAATGCCAGTACTATTTCTAAAACACTATCAGAGAGATGTTCTTCGTATTTCACTGTTGCAGTCATCACACTTGGGTTATCCTGCCAGGGGTAGCCCTCAGTCGGCCCGAATACCAGAAGCTTAGTATTTCTGCTCCAGTTGCTGTCACTTCATGACTGACGTTAGGTCATCAGTGGTATAAAAACAGGTAGCCGACTCCATTATATCTGTCTTTCTTGCCGAGGAGCCTGAAGCAGAAGCAGTTCCCGCGAATGCTGGTCTGCTGTTACCCGAGTTTTCATTTCCAAAATTGAAGTTGAAGTCTTCTAAAGCTAAGTACTCCATTGGGGATCCTTTTTTCTTGCTCTAACTGATGTCAGAAAACATTGACAATTGTCTCGCCTATGGAAAGCAAATACCACACCAAGATTTCAATTCTTATTGCGTCACCTGTTTAGGCCCAGACCACGACATCCCTTGCTGCAGTTTTGTGCTTTGTACAACGCCCTAGCTATTAGTTGTTGGGCCCTTATTGTAGCTAAATACTTTCGCTCTCGATCTCCGTATTCTGAAATGGCTTCGGTAAGCCATCTGATTACAGATGTTCTGAAAAAACGTAAGGATAAAGACAGAGACAGACCGCACAGGTCCAAAACTGCCGCCGACGCTTTTGTTAAGCTAGTCGCCAGTTTGCTGGTACTCAGTGAGACGCTTTTGCAGCCCCTGATGCCCGCTTCAATGGATTCGTAGGCTGCTACCAAGACCCGTTCAGAGTCCGGTATGCCGCGAGACTCTTCTTTGACTACAGAACCTTCAGGTGTCTCTACCTTGGATGGGTTAGGAGCCGCTGTGCAGGCACAGGCCTCTGAGGAAGTTTTTCGCACTACTGATATTCAACACAAGCCGACAACTTCTTTTGCATCTTTATTTCTTTCTAAAACTACTGAGTTTCTAAGGCCCAGAGTGCGAGCTACGCCTAAAAAACCTACGACCCAAACTGAAGCGCCTGCTTCCTTGCCACAATCACAGATGTTTAAAATGGCGAAAGACCTTATGCTGATTAGGGGAACCCAGCCTTCCCCTGCTAAAAGGAAAAGAGACTTGTCCCCAGCAGCTTTATCTGACCAAGAGTCCGACGACGAGGTTTCTGATAATGAAGACATGCCCTTATCTGCTTATGAGGATTCAGATGCAGAGGAATCCATTCCTTCTTCCTCTCCCTCAAAAGATTTTTCTTTTGGTGAAACCTTGCTACTTTGGGAGAGCATTTCCATTGGGAATGCCAGGATTACCCTCAGTCCAAAAAGAGACTCAGTGAATTTTTAGATTTACCACAGCACAGACCCTTAGCTATCCCTCCTGTTCTGGATGTTGTGGATGATGTCTTTGTGGAATCCAGTCTAACTCCTGATACTTTACCTCCAGCTCCCAGGAAACCTGACAGGTACTACAGAGTCCCTGACTCTCACAAATTTCTTTTCAAGAACCCTACTGTTGACCCAGAGGTCATCTCCCAAGGATCTAAAGGAATAAAAGCAACTACAGCTAAGAATCCCACACCCTCGGACAGGGATTCCCGAGCGTTAGAAAGATGGGGTGAAGAAGTATACACCTCTGCAGCTCTTGCCATTAGAGCATTAAATTGTCAGTTCCACATGCTGAATTACCCGCAACATACTATAGAACTTATTAAGCAAAAAATATCTACCTTCCCTGTCTGTGCAGAAAATAAATATTTACAGGAGCTTATGGATTCTGCAAGCCAAGTCAGCAAACATATCCTGCAATGTGGGTTTGACACCCTAGAAGCATTTTGCAGGGCAGGAGTCACAGGTTCTGTACTTAGAAGGCATGCCTGGCTTAAGGAACAGACCTTGCCAAGACCATGTCATTCATAATTATTGGACGCACCTCTGAATAAAGACAATTTGACACCAAAGCAGAAGAGGTTTTAAAAAAGATGGAAGAAAAAGCTAAGTCTATGCAGACAGTCAAAGATTTTTTACAAGTACAGCCTCCAAGATTCAGTAGGCATTGCCCCTCAAAACATTGGTCCTTTCCAGCCCCCTCAAGGCCACCTCAGACTAGACATAGGAGAAGCAGACCCCCCCCCCCCAGACAACAATCTCAGGGCATGCAGAGATCTAAGCAATGGAGTACCTTCACTTCTAAAACAGGGAGTGCTAAGCCACCCTTTATGAAAAGAATTCACAATGACTTCTCAGCTCCTCACCTCTGCCCAATTGCTTGTGCCCCTAGGAGGAAAACTTGCCTACCATGCAAAAAACTAGGCCTCCATCACCAACGATTGATGGGTCCTCAACATAGTATCCCAGGGATACAAATTTTATTTCCACATGCTGCCAACCCCAAAAGGGTTCACAGATATTCCTCCAAACCAGTGGGCAGAGGCACAAAATCAAGTTCAGTCCCTTATGTACATAAGGGCAATTCAGCCTGTTCCTGCAGAACAGACGGGCCAAGGTTTTTATTCCAGACTTTTCCTAATACCCAGAAAAGGTGACACCTGGCACCCAATCTTAGATCTGTCCATTCTAAACACCTTCCTGGTGCTATCAAAATTCAAAATGCGCACCCTACAGCAGATTCTTCCTATGCTGTCTAAAGATGCCTGGTTAGCCAACCTTGACCTAAAGGAGGCCTATCTGCATATCCCAATCAGGGACTCCTGCAGGAAATATCTGCATTTCAGGGCAGGATCTATACATTATCAATTCCCTGAACTTCCCTTTGGCTTATCCACTGCTCCCAGAGTTTTCACAAAATGCCTGGCTCCAGCCTTTGCCTTTTGCAGACAAAGAAATATTCAAATTTAATCCTACTTGGACGACTGCCTGATTCAGGCGGACAGTCAGGAAAAGCTGTTGCAGCACCTGACAATTGTAAAGGACCTCTCTAATCTCACTGGGGTACACTATTAACGAAAAGAAATCCAAACTAGTCCCCACTCAAAAAAATGTATTCCTAGGAGCAAGCTTGGACACAGCATCCCAGATGGCATTCCTTACTCAAGAAAAACAAGCCCATCTGACAGGCTACTTCTCTCAAATGGCCACCAGAACCCAGTTATCCTCAAGGAAAATCCTGCAAGCTCTAGGTTTTATGGTCTCCTGCTTTCTACTAATTCCATATGCCAGACTGCATATGAGGAAACTTCAGTGGTACTTAAAAAGTCTTTGGTGCCAACATTCTAAGGACCTGGAAGCTATTATACCTATGATGCCTTGTCTAAGGAAAGAGTTCCTTTGGTGGGCAGCAGCATGCAACCACAACAAGGGACTTCCCTTTACACAACCCCATACCGCCCAGACCTAACCACAGATGCATCAGACTATGCCTGGGGTGCACATCTTGACGGCAGGTGCATTCAGGGCCACTGGAGCCCAAATCAGATTCACCTGCACATCAACCAGAATGAGATGCTAGCTGTTCAGCACACTCTAACAGCTTTCAGATCCCTACCCTCTCCAGGGCGTCTTCTAATCAAAACTGACAACACCACAGTGATGTGGTACATCAACAAACAGGGGGGAACCTACTCCTACCCACTGCAGGCTAGCCATGACCCTTTGGAACACGGCCTCAGCCATGCATATTCACCTGCAAGCCCAATTCCTGCCAGGCAACCAAAACTCTCTGGCAGACAATGTAAGCAGAAATCCTAGACCCACATGATTGGCAATTAAACCACAACATCTTTAGCTTTGTGACCCAGAAATGGGGTACCCTGAAGGTGGACCTATTTGCCTCCCTCTACAACCACCAGCTCAGCAAATTTTGCACCAGGGAACCTTACAGCATGGCCTGGAAAGTGGATGCCCTGTCCCTCCACTGGGGAACCTCTCGATCTATGCATCCCCCCCCCCTTCCTCTTACAAGAGTACTACTCAGAATAAGGGAGGAGAGACCAAGGGCAATCCTGATTGCCCCAGACTGGCCACGCCAACACTGGTACCCACTACTGCGCACTTCCCTCACATTCCAACTCTCCTGACTCAGCAGGAGGGAGAGTTCTTGCATCCAGAATTGCACACCCTGAACCTGGCAGCCTGGCTTATTCCTTGACTTCTCCTTCTGTGGCCAGCCTAAGCAAGCAGGTCCTGGATGTTGTACGTGAAGCCAGATGACCCAGTACTAGAAAATCCTATGCTGACAAGTGGAAAAGATATTGTTCCTGAATCCAGACTAAAGGAGCTGACACAGCACAGCCATCCTTACCTCTCATCCTGGATTACCTAGCAGACCTACTCCACAGGGGCCTTTCCTTCTCTTCCATTAAAATCCATGCCTCTGCCATCTCTGCACATTACAGCACTGAGCCACCTCTCTTCTCACACCCTCTCATCAAGCAGTTCCTGAGAGGGACTAGCAACTTAAGGCCACCAGGAAGAGCCCCTACCCTTGCTTGGGACATTAACTTTGTGTTGGAAAAGCTCATGTCCCCCCCCCCTTGAGCCTGCAGCTTCAGCAGAGTTACAATTCCTCTCTTGGAAAACAACCTTACTTTTGGCCATCACTTCAGCTAGAAGAGTGTCTGAGCTACAAGCACTTATGGCTGTAGAACCCTTCATAATTTTCCATGCTGACAGGGTCTCCCTCAGGACTAACCCAGCTTTCATGCCTAAAGTGGTGTCCAGTGTGGCTCTCAACCAATCTATTCATTTGCCCACCTTTTTCCCTAAACCTCAAAATAAGGGGAAAAGGATCCTGCACTCTTTAGATGTGCACAGACAGCTCAGGTTCTACCTGGATAGGACTAAGCCCTTTAGGAAATCTGACCATTTACTAGTCAGCTTTGCACCAGGGGCAGAGGGCAAGGCCCTATCAAAATAAACCATCTCCAAATGGATAACACACTGTATCCATTTATGTTACAAACATCATGGAAAACCACCCCCACAGGAGGTCAGAACACATTCCACCAGGGCAACTTCAACCTCTACAGCCTTTCTCAGAGGAGTCTCTACCAGGGACATTCTGGAAGCGGCAACATGGAGTTCTGTTCATACCTTCACCAAGCATTACCACCTGCCTATTCTTTCCAAATCCAGGGCAGCCTTTGCAACCACAGTCGTGCAGGGCATGCTAGCCAGCCCCAACTCTTCTTGACTGCCTCCAACCATTCTTCAGCTTTGGGAATCAACCGAAGTGTGAAGACTGCAGCAGTGAAACACAAAGGACATAGTACAGTTTTGTACATTTACCATAAATGTAGATGTTCGAGTGTATTCACTGTTGCAGTCCTGGTTTCCCACCCTCCAGCCCACTTGTCTCATTCTCTCTCTCTTCCTCACTCATTACAGGGCTACTGGTATTTACTTTCTACTGGTGGTGTTATTCCACCATAACTTAGCTACCTATTTGGGGGGAACCTGACATTTGGGGCAAGAAAAACTGATGTAATGGCACTGGCTGCCTGCTTTATACCATTGACCACCTGACGTCAGTCGTGAAGTTACAGCAACTGACGCAGAAATACTAAGCCTCTGGTATTTGGGCTGACTGAGGCCTACCCCTGGCAGGATAACCCAAGTGTGATGACTGCAACAGTGAATACACTCAAACATCTACATTTATGGTAACTATACACAACTGTACTTTACTTAAAGCTTTGGGAATCATTCCATCTGTCAGCATTACTGCAACATTGATTTAATAATGAGCATTGTGTAAATGGGCATGCCTTCATCCAAGGTTGGACATCGAGCTGGCACCTCGGCGTTCGTGAAAATCTCCTGCCAATCATTAGCGAACTGGGGTTCCGCTGTGGTGACCCCTAACCGGGAAAAGCCGAAAGACAAACAACAGTCGTCCAATTGCATAGGACCTTACCATAACAGTTGATGTTCAAATGCATCACTGTTGCAGTATATGTACCCTCTCCCCATTCCCTTTTTTTTCTATAATTTCCTTTTTCTCTTTGGCTGAGTTGGAATACCTATCTGTCATCCCCCCTTTATTTTTATAAACTTTACCAGAGTCTGTCCTCATTGCCTGTGTTGACTACCTTGGGCAAGAAATCTTTGTGGATTTTCGCACTTGTATGTCCCTTAAGTACCAGCATGCAGCTGTTGTGCTAAGGTCTATGATCAGACACACAGCACGTGGGGAAAGAGCTCCTAAGCTTTGCGGTATGCATGGCAGGATTTGTGCCATCTGCCAGCATTTACTGTAATAGTGATCCATTTAAATGTCTACTGTTAAAGAAAGTTCTTACACTTGTTCTTTATCTCTTAATACATATATAATGTTTAAAATTTATCTGATGTAAAAGCTGAGGATGAAAACATTTAGAATTTGTAGTGACATATGTTGGAAGTTTTGTTCTCATAGTTTTATTCTTTTCTTACAGCAGTGTTTGGCTTAAAGGGGTAGCAATCTATGATCTTTGTATCAGTGTTGCAGTATTAACATTAGAGATCTCCCACCTAGGGCAGCCTGGCGTTTGGCCAGTATACCAAAACCTAATGATCTTGTATGCATCATACGTCACACACATGCTCCGCGCACAGAATGTAGGGCATAAAAGTGACATGGATGAAACTACCTAGAACTTCTTTGCTGCCATTCCAAATGCCATTATTGCTCACTAGTCTGAATGCCTTGTTGCTGTGTTGAATACCTAGCTGTCAGATAAGTGCCCCGTTGGGGTTGTTTATTATATATTTTGCTTACACAGTTTTTATGCCATCCAAGAGGGCGGCCGCGGTGGTGCAGCGAATAGCGTTGCCGCCTCACAGCAAGAGGTTCTCTGGCTTGATGCTCGGCTGGGGCGCCTTCTGTGCGGAGCTTGCATGTCCTCCCTGTGGTTGCGTGATTTTCCTCTGGGTGATCTGTTTTCCTCCCACATCCCAAAGACATGCTGTAGGCGGACTGGACACTCTAAATCGGCCCTAGATGTGAGTGTATGCATGTGTGTGCCTTCTGTCGCAGGTTGGGCTCCGGGCTGGCAACTCGACATCGTAAAACTCCACTGCCATTCATGAGCGGACAGGTGATCCGCTGTGTTGACCCCTAACCAGGAAAAGCTGAAAGAAGAAGAAGAAGAAGAAGTTTTTATGTCATCCAAAAAGGGAAAATGTCAGTATGGGAGGCAGCCCCCATAAGGATTGACAAGAACAGTGTTTCTTTTGTGTGGGTGCTTCCCAAGGCCACACCTCTTGTAATATCTATAAGGCATTTTAGCCTAAGACACTCAGTAGCCGTTAGTCTTCCCTGGCCATTTATTGTGAAAACCAGCTGCTTAAACAGTAAGCCAAGGGTAACATGGCACAATCTTTTAGCCCCGAGATACTCCCCCTAGGTAGAAAGAAGGCCAAGAAATCACGGATGGATTCTTTAGCTGTCCAACCTCCACCAGACGTCCCTCTAGAAGCTGGTAATAGCGCTGTAAATTCTTCTCCTTTGACCCTGTTGGAGACCGGCATGGATCTGTCTTTTCACAGCTTGTAGGCATCTGTTCTGGACATTGAGGGGGAACTACAGCTGATTTTCTTGGAGGGTTCTAGAGGGATTCTGCAGATGCTGATCAGGGAGGGGATTTCGGGTTTTCTTATCAAATCTTGCCAAGTTTCAGAATCTCTGATATTTGTTATGGCTGATGCTCTTGTCTTTTGTCTTTTCTTGGAAGGGACATGTTTCTGTCCATCTTAATAAGGATTCTCAAAAGGAATGGCAAGAGTTTACTAAGGGCTTGTTTTTTGCCTTGATTGTCCTGAAGCCTCAAGAGAGTTTAGTGCCTGTTCCTCCATGGACTTCTACCCTTTCTAAATGGCTTAGGGAACTAGATTCCTCAGATAAAGTTTCAGAGTCCGATGAGGTGTCTTTGCCCTATTCTTCACAGATGCCTTCACCTTTGGCTTATGGTGCTGATGAGTAGGAATCTGTTAGCCCTGAGTCTCTTTTGGGGACACAATTGCTAGGATGATGGAATACATTAAGCTGGGTTCTTTTCTCAGAGGAGATATTATGAGTTGCTTCAGGTCTATACCCCTAAACTATCTGCATTTCCTACTGTGTTGGCTGCCTTGTTATAGACTTTCACTGCTGCTTGGGGGTCTCCTGATTCTCAGCCTCCTGCTCTTAAGAAAACCTGATATGTTCAATAAAATTCCTGAGGATTGTCATTTTTTATTTAAATATCCTTCTGCTGATCCTGCTGTGGTGTCAGTCCCTTCTGATAAACCTTCCAAGCTCATGCCCTATTCCAAACTTTTGCCTTTTGATAAGGACAGTAGGGGCAATAGAGTGGATTGATAAGAAAGTTTACACTGCTTCTACTTTGGCCTTTAGGACTATTAATTACCAGACCCACATGACCAGATGTTCTTCGTGTTTCACTGTTGCAGTCATTACACTTGGGTTATCCTGCTGGCAGGCTACCCTCAGTCGGCCTGAATTCCAAAGTCTAGGTCTGGCGTCGGTTGCTGTCACCTCTTTCCTGACGTCAGTGCGCCAGGGGTATAAAAGATGCAGCTGATGCCATTTTCTTCAGTCTTTCTTGCCACGCGGTGCCCGAAGCATAAGCAGTTCGCAAGTGCCGGTCGGCCGACTCCTGAGATTTTCGTATTCAAATTTCAGATCCGAAGTCTTCATTAAAAGCCAAGTACCCCGTTGGGGAAACTTTTTTCTTGCTCCAGACCGATGTCAGAAAAAGTTATTAATTGTATTTCTTGTGGGAATCAAATACCTCATAAGGACTTTCATTCTTACTGTATGCTAGTTGTTGGTTTTGTGCTAGATTTAACCTACGCACTATTGAGCATCGGTACGATTTTGCATTACACTATTTTGGCAGAAGATTTAATTATACGATGTCGTTGGATAGCCATCCGACTACCGGAATTCACAAGAAACACAAAGAAAAAGAAAAGGACAGGCATCCGAGGTCCAAAACCGATGATGAGGCTTCTTCTAAGCCAATCACCAGTTCACCGGTTTTCAGTGAGGCGCCTTTACAGCCCCTGACACCCGCTACTTTAGACCCGCGGGCTGCTACCGACTCCCACGTGGAGTCAACTAGGCCACTGGAAGCTCAAGGTATTGGTCCTTCAGAGACTATTCCCTCAGATGGGTCCGGAGCCGCTGAGCAGGCATCGGCTTCTGAGGGTGTTTTCAGATCTACTCAATTATACATTAAAACGACTTCAGCTTCAAAGGCTAAAGCACCTTTAAAGACAAAGAAACAAGTGCAAAAGCCTCATGGACAGGCCTGCATGCCAAAAAAACAGATGCTCAAAATGGCTGAAGACTTAATTACTTTGATCAGGGGTTCCCATCCCCCACCTGATAAAAGGCCTAGGCAAGAGACAGAATATGAATCTTCAGATCAGGTTTCCATTTCATCTGATTCCTCTTCTGATCAGGAATAACTCTCTTCCTCCCTATGAGGATTCTGATGCTGAAGAATCTATCCCTTCAGCCTCTCCTCCTGAGGATTACTCTTTTGGGGAAACCTTGCATACCATGAGGGAGCATTTCCACTGGGAGAGCCAAGATTTTTCAGAATCTAAGAAAAGGCTCAGAGACTTCCTTTTACTACCACAACACAGTCCCCTAGCTATTCCACCTGTGTTAGACATTGTAGATGATGTATTTTCAGAGTCCAGTCTGACCCCTGACTCCTTACCTCCAGCTCCTGTTAAGCCGGACAGGTACTACAGGGTTCCTGTCTCTCATAAATTCCTTTTCAAAAAACCTGCTGCTGACCCAGAAACTATCTCTCAGGGTCCCAAAGGTGTCAAGGCTTCCGCTGTAAAAAACCCTACCCCCTCTGACAGGGATTCTAGGGCACTGGACAGATGGGGAAAAAAGATTTACATTTCTGCTACCTTGGCTATAAGGGCTTTAAATTGTCATTTTCATATGCTCAAATACCAGCAATATATTATGTCACTGCTTAAACAGAAAATATTGATAAATTCTGAATATGCAGAAAACAAAGAAATTCAGGATTTATTGCATGCAGCTGAACAAGTTGGAAAGCATACTTTGCAATGTGGTTTTGATTCTTTGAAGGCCTCCTGCAGGGCTGCTGTTATGGGTTCTGTCATCAGGAGGCATGCTTGGTTAAAGGAACAAAATCTGCCTGATCATGTCGAAGCAAAATTATTAGATGCTCCATTACAGCATGATACCTTGTTTGGTGTTAAAGCAGAAGAGGTGTTAAAGAAAATGGAGGACAAAGCTAAATCTATGCAAGCGGTTAAAAATTTCTTACATGTACAGCCTTCAAGATTTAGCAGACACTGGCCTACAAAGAATTGGTCCTTTGCAGTGTCAGACAGACCACAAAGGGGCAGATACAGACGCCCAAGAGGGAGATCCCAGCCCCAAGGTTCATACAGGTCTAGACAGTGGGTTGCTTCTACCTCCAAAAGTGGAGAAGACAAATCACAGCCATATAGGAAACAGTCCCAATGACTTCCCCCCTGCCTGCACCAAGCACTTATCTTCTGGCAGCACCTTTAGGGGGAAAACTAGCACTTTTTTCTCAGAATTGGCACATAATAACTCAGGACAAATGGGTCCTAGACATAGTGTCACAAGGCTACAAGTTTCACTTCCATACACTGCCAAGGACAAACGGTTGGCCAGACCTGCCAAAACATCTATGGGCAGAGGCACAAAAGCAAGTCTCATCCCTCATGGACATGAGGGCCATTCAACAAGTACCAGAGCAAGAGCAGGGACAAGGATTTTATTCAAGACTGTTCTTGGTACCAAGAAAGGACAAGACCTGGAGACCAATACTGGACCTATCTATTCTAAACACATATCTGGATATACCAAAATTCAAAATGTTGACTCTACAGCAACTTCTGCCCATGCTGGGCAAGAAGGCTTGGCTTGTGTCTTGAGACCTAAAAGAGGCATACCTGCATGTCCCAATCAGACAAACATGCAGATGATATCTCGGATTCAAGGCTGGCTCAATGCACTACCAATTCTTTGCACTGCCCTTTGACTTTTCTACTGCGCCCAGGGTCTTCACAAAGTGCCTGGCACCAGTAATTGCATTCTGCAGACAGAGAGGAATACAAGTATATCCTTACTTGGACGACTGCCTCATTCAAGCAGAGAACAAGGACATTCTACTACAGCATCTGGCGTTTGTAAAGAGATTTCTAACAGGCCTAGGGTACACAGTTAGTGAAAAGAAATCAAAACTAGTACCCTCTCAAGAGATATTATTTCTGGGTGCAAGCTTAAATACAACTGCCCAGATGGCTTATCTCACACCAGACAAACAAAGGCAACTGACTACCTATTTCAACCTGTTGGCAACAAAGGCCCAGTTATCTGCAAGAAAAATTATGCAGGCTTTGGGCTTCATGGTGTCCTGCATTCTACTAATTCCATATGCGAGACTGCATGTGAGGAAACTTCAATGGTACCTAAAAAGTGTTTGGACTCAATATTGCCCCAGCCTGGAAACAATAATTACCCTCGTTCCCTGCCTGCAACAGGAGTTTCGATGGTGGGCGAAGGCTTGTCTCCAGAGCAAGGGACAACCATTCACTTTACCCCCAGCCAGTCAGACATTAACAACGGATGCATCAGATTATGCCTGGGGGGGCCCACATGGCAGGAAGATGTATTCAGGGCACATGGTCCGCAAACCAAATGCATCTGCATGTCAATCAGAAAGAGATGCTGGCTGTTCAGAATGCCCTGACAGCCTTCGAGGACCTACTTCATCCGGGACAACTACTGATAAAGACAGACAACACCACGGTCGTGTGGTATGTAAACAAGCAAGGGGGCACTCATTCTTACCCCCTTTGCAGACTAGCCATGACTTTGTGGGACACAGCATTTGCTTACCAAGTAAATCTGCAGGCACAATTCCTGCCTGGAAAGATAAATACTCTGGCAGACGAACTAAGCAGAAACCTCATGGATCCCCACGAGTGGAAATTTGATCCACAAGTCTTCAGCATGATAACAAGGAAATGGGGATGCCCGGATATAGATCTATTTGCCTCTCCTCACAACTACCAACTAAAAAGATTCTGCACAAGGACTTATCACAGACAAGCATGGAAAGTGGATGCCCTATCTTTCAGCTGGAAAAGCTTAGCAGTATATGCCTTTCCTCCACCTCCTCTCCTCCCCAAGGTACTCCTAAAGGTCAGACAAGAGAAGCCAAAGATGATATTGATTTCCCCAGACTGGCCCCGCCAGTACTGGTATCCAATCCTAAGGAACTTGTCTCAATGCCTGGCTTGGACCTTGCCTCAAATACCTCATCTACTATCCCAACAAAACAATCAGATCCTGCACAGCCAACTAAAGACCTTAAATCTGGCAGCATGGCAGATAATGTAGTCATACAAAATGGGCCTCTCACTAAAGCTGTGATGAATGTCATTTTGGAGGCCAGGCAGCCTAGTACCAGAAAATCCTACACTGGAAAATGGAAGAGATTCTGTGCTTGGAACCAGGCACAAGGAATTGACACAGCTGTTCCAAATCTTCCTCAGATTTTGCAATACTTAACTGAGATGCTGAACAAAGGCCTATCCTTGTCATCAATTAAAATTCATGCCTCTGCCATTTCAGCTCATTATAATACAGAGCCACCAGTCTTTTCTCATCCTTTGTTAAGGCAGTACCACAGAGGAGCCAAAAACTTAAGGCCTCCAAGGAGATCACCAATACCTGCATGGGACCTCAATTATGTCTTGGAAAAACTCACCCTGCCTCCTTTTGAGCCAGCCGCAACAGCTGATATAAAGTTTTTATCTTGGAAAACAGCTCTGCTCCTAGCAATAACCTCTGTAAGATGAGTCTCAGAGCTACAGGCACTCATGGCTGTGGAACCTTTTATCATTTTTTAGCCAGACAGGGTTTCTCTGAGGACAAACCCGACATTTATGCCTAAGGTAGTGTCCAGTGTGGCCCTTAACCAAACTGTTAATCTGCCTACTTTTTATCCAAACCCACAGAATAAGGAGGAGAGAATTCTGCATTCTTTGGACATACAGAGACAGTTACGCTTCTACTTGAACAGAACCAAAGCTTTCAGAAAGACAGAGCAACTACTAGTGGCATATGCTGCAGGATCACAAGGAAAGGCTATCTCAAAGCAGACTATTTCAAAGTGGATAGGCCACTGCATTCGTTTCTGCTATTCACAACATGGCAAGCCAGTGCCTAAGGCATTAAGCCACATTCAACCAGAGCAGCAGCCACTTCAGCAGCCTTCCTCAGGGGAGTACCAACCAAAGACATTTTAGAGGCTGCTACCTGGAGTTCAGTGCACACCTTTTCAAAGCACTATCATTTACCACTGTACTCTAAATCCAGGGCAGGCTTTGCCACTGCTGTTCTGCAGGGCCTCATAGCCGCTCCTAATGCTGTTTAGCTCCAGCTTCCGAAACATAGCTTTGGGATTGAACCCAAGTGTAATGACTGCAACAGTGAAACACTAAGAACATAGTACAGTTGTGTACACTTACCATAAATGTAGATGTTCAAGTGTATTCACTGTTGCAGTCCAGGTTACCCACCCACCATCCCCCATATCTTTGCTGGAACTTATCTGCACTTCTCTAATCTATACAACCTATGTGGTGTATTTGCTTGTAGATGAAGGTATAATATATTTTGGTGCATGCATGTTTTATTGGCATATTTTTAGCCTACCCTTTTGGGGGCACCTGACATCTGGGGCAAGAAAAACTGAAGAAAATGGCGTTGGCTGCATCTTTTATACCCCTGGCGTACTGACGTCAGGGAAGAGGTGACAGCACCCGATGCCGGACCTAGACTTTGGAATTCAGGCCGACTGAGGGTAGCCTGCTAGCAGGATAACCCAAGTGTAATGACTGCAACAGTGAATACACTTGAACATCTACATTTATGGTAAGTGTACACAACTGTACTGTATGCTCTGGCCTTGATTGCTCAGTCTTGTCAGGTTATTTCTGACCTCCCTGATTCTGAAGGCAAATCTTCTGCCTTATCTATTTTAGTTTCTGCTTCTCAAGTGGCTCGCCACTCTAAGTGTAGCTATGATGCTGATGATACCTCTTCCAGGGCTGTGACTTTTGGGTCTGTCTTGAGGCATTATTCTTGGCTTTGTCTCCAGTCTTTGCCTGAGGACATTAAGGCCAAGTTGTTGGCTGCTCCTTTGGATAATAAACATCTTTTTGGGACTGTTGCTGCTGTTGATCTGTTTAAGTCTCTTCAAGAGAAAGTCAAAGCCTTGCAGGTCCTTAACATATTTTTGTCTTTCCTATCCCTAAGTTCCAGAAGAATTATCCTTCTAAATCTGCCTTTGTTTGCATGCAACCCTGCCAGGCTTCCAGGGGCAGGAAAGGTGGTAGGCAGACTCCCTCTGCTAAGGCTTCTCAGATTTCTGTGACCCAGAAGCCTCTTTTATCCGATAAGCCTGCTTGCCTGTGACAGTTTGCTCCCCTTGTCTTAGACCAGGTTCCTTTGTCCCTTTGTCTTCCAAGTGTGTTTCTTAACACTTCAGACGGTTAGGTTCTATCATCCGTCAGGGTTACTTCATGGTATGGAAGTCTCTACCTCCTTTTTTAGGGATTCCTCAACCTCCTCTAGAGCAATTTCCTCATTTCCCAGAAATCGTAGGGTTCCTGATGAACCAAGAAACCATTCAGCGTGTTCCCCCTTCCCATTTAGGAAAGGGTTTTTGTTCTAGAATGTTAATGGTTCCTCTAAAGGTAGGTGCTTGGAGACCCTATTCTGGATTCCTCCCTGCTGAACACCTTTCTCAAGGTCCCTTCTTTTCGGATGCTTTCTCTTCAAACTCTGTTTTTTCTTTTAATATGCCAGGCTTTTCTGATGTCTTTGGATCTGAAAGATACTTACTGTTATATCCTTTTATTCACCCTCTTTTCAGGAAGATTTTGTGTTTCTCTGTTTTTTCCTTTCATTTTCAGTTCCCTGCTTTGCTCATTGACATCTCTACTGTCCCAAGGGTATTCACGAAATGCTTAGTTCTTGTTATTGCTTTATGCAGTCTTCAAGGCATTCAGATGTTTCCTTATCTTGATAACCTGTTGTTTCAGGTGCCTTCTCCCAGTCACCTGTTACAGGATATAGAGTTCACTGTCTCTCTTCTTCAAAGTTTGGGGTTCACTATCAGCTTTCAACAGTGCATTCTGAATCCTTCTCAGGATCATGGGCATCTGGGATGTAGGATTCATACAGTGCCAATGATGGCCTCTGTTCCACCTCCAAAGGTTTTATCATTGACGGCCTTATTTCACTCTCTTTTTACTCTGACTGCCATGCCAGCCAGAGAGTTTCTTTGGGCCCTGGGATTCATGGCATCTTCTATTCCAGTGTTCCTTCTTGCCAGACTGCATATGCAGAAGCTTCTGTGGTACCCCAAGTCAGTCTGGTTGCAGCATTGCTACCCCCTGGATTTCACTGTACCTCTCTTTCCTTGCCTAAGGAAGGAATTCAAGTGGTGGATTCAGCAGTTTGCTCTCAACCTAAGCGTACCCTTTCAGCCTCCATTCCCTTCTCAGGAACTGTTCACTGATGCCTCAGACATGGGGTGGGGGTGGGGCTTCATTTGGTCAACTGAAAGTTTAGGGTTTCTGCCCCCACCCCACCCCAATTGCAAGTCAAACCATATCAACATAGAAGAGATGAGTGCTTTGATTCTGGCCATTCAAGCTTTTCACTCCATGTTCTGTCCAGGTCCCTTGAAGGTATATACAGACAGTAGAAAAGTGATATGCTATGTCAGCAAGCAAGGAGGCACAAAATCTTACCTGCACTGCAGGATGGCTTTTCAGGCTTGTGAGGTGGCTCTGAGTTATCAGTTAACTCTTCAGGCTATATATATTCCTTCAGAGTACAATCTAGTGGCAGACTCTCTGAGGAGGTCCAAAACACAGGCTCACAAATGGATACTTCACAGAGACGTGTTTCTGGACATTGTCCATTGGTGGGGTATTCCTCGGGTAGATATTTTTGCCTACCCTCTGAACAAGCAGCTCCCTCTCTTCTGTTCCAGAGTACCATGCCAGCTGTCATGGAAGACTGACACCCTTTCTTTTCCTTGGAAGGGGAGGTTTCTTTATGCTTTCCCTCCTCTTCCTCAACTTCCAGGAGTCCTGCAGAAGATTCATCTGGACTCTCCAAACATCTTTCTAATAAGTCCTTTTTGGTCATAACAGCACTGGTTCCCCCTCTTAATGCATCTGGCCAGGGGCAATCACCACAAGTTACCTCACCAGTTGGACCTCCTCACACAAAACAAGGAGTCTCTCATCCATCCTCACTTGTTCACTCTTCAGCTAACACTGTGGTTGATAGGATTTTGATCCTTTTCAAGCACCTCTTTTCTGAGAACATGTTCAGGATTTTCCAAGAGACAAGGAAACCCTCAACCAGAAAATCTTTATTTATTTACATTTGATAACCAGGTAGTGTCTGACTGGGCCAGAAGCCCGTTTTCAGTGGAGACCCGGGGATAAAAACTCCAAGGAAGATTGCATAGTTATACATTTGCAGAATTACAATAGGAGTTCAAACACAAGTTCCTTGATATTGTATTTAAAAGCATATAACAGTGGTAGTACAATAAGCTTATACTATTCATACAGACAAAACAAAAAAAAATGTATATACAAAATGAAGCTAAGAAGGCTCAATTGCCAAGAAATATTGACAAAGAGCGATGGAGAGAAGGAAGTTAGACAGTAAGGCGTTAAATTAGTTAGTGTGGTGGAGAACATGAAAAACGCCTATGTTTGGAGAAATATTCCTTTAGGGACTGTTTAAATGAATGTTTATCATTGATGGACAGAATATGCTGAGGTAGAGAATTCCAGTGTTTGGCAATGATATGTGAACATAAGGAGATGCTTTGTGAGTTTTGGGTTTTGTTTAACCTTCAACAATACTTTATCAATTGACCTAAGAGATTTTAGGTTAGTGTAGGGTTGGATAAGGTCAGATAGAGCTGGGCAGTTGTCAGGTTTGTATAAGACTGTATGGGCAGTTAGTAGCTGAGTCAAGAGTAAGCAGACGAGGGAGCTGTAGCCATTTCAGGTGGGGAAGGGCAGTGCAATGGTGAGAACTTTGAGACTGATTAATAGCAAATCTGGCTATTTTGTTATAGCAAGATTCAAGGCTATTCAGTTCAGATTTGCGAAGATTGGTAAATATTTGTGAACAGTAAAGCAGGGAAGATAAAAGATGGGTTCTGGCTGTTGTGAGTCTGACATGGTCAGTAAGATACGATTTAGCCGTATTGAGAGTGCCTAGTTTGAGGTTAACCTTTTTAATTGTTAATGCAAGGTGTTTGTCAAACTTAAGTCTTATATGTCCAAATGGAAAAGATTTTCTGTCTGGTGCCATGCTTGTAACCAGGGCCCTTTTACAGTAGGGGTCCCTTTGGTCCTGTCTTATTTATGAGAGTTGCTGCAGTCTGGCCTGGTCTATTCTGCTGTGAAGGCCCATTTATCAGCCTTTTCTGTTGGCCTTCCTTTGAATTCTCATTTGGCTTCTTGTTTTGAGGTCAAACAATTTCTTAAAGGCATCATGCATATTAGGCCTCCAAGGAAACCTATTCCTTCTTTTTGGGACCTTAATTTTGTTTTGAAAAAATTGACTCGGGCTCCTTTTGTGCTTGCAGATTCTGCTTCTTTGCAGCACTGTACCTAGGAGACTGTTTCCTTGCTAGATCTTACTTCTGCTTGGAGGGTTTCTGAGTTCCAGACACTTATGGCCATTCTTCCTTTTTTGTTTGTTTCATAGGGACAGGGTGTCCCTTCATACTAATCCTTGTGTTATCCTTGGGTAGTAAATGAGTTGTCCGTGAGTCAGTCGGCACAACTCCCGTCTTTTTTCCCTTCTCAGTCTGCTGGTGAGAGGGTCTTTCATGCCTTGGATTTACACAGACCGTTCAGGTACTATTTGGATAAAACTAAGGGCATTCATAAGTAAGACCAACTTTTTGTTTCCTTTCATCCCAGGACATTAGATTTGAATGTTTCCTAAGCAAACCATCTCCTCCTGGATATCTAAGGCCATTTCTTTTTGTTATTCTTTTCATGGCAAATCTTTGTCTGCTTCTGTTAGAGCTCATTTCACTGGGGCTATTTGGCTCTTATGGTGCTTTCTTCAAGGAATTGGACACCAATTCCATCTTTGAAGCTGCTACTTGGTCTTCAGTGCGTACTTTTACTAAGCATTACAAATTGGATATGGTTTCTACGGCCAGAGCAGGTTTTGCTAGAACCATTCTATATGGGTTTGTTGAGGGCTCTTCTCAGCATTCCACTTCCCATTCTGTTTCTCGAGTGTTTTTCTTCTCCCTAAAGAATGCTGCAACACTAATGTCGAAGGACATAGTGCGGTTGTGTAAAATCTTCCCATAACAGTAGATGTCCTTCTCTTTACTGTTGCAGTATTAACTCCCTCCCTTCAATCCCCTCTTGTTTGTTCTGGTTTTTGTTTTGGATTCCCTTCTTGCTGAGAGTTCCCCTTTTTCTACTGCACTTTTTACTTCTGGATGTGTATGGACTGCTTTGTCCTGTGGAGCCTGTTCTTTTCTGGGCTAACTCTGTCCGTATGTTGTATACCCTACATTCTGTGCGGGGGCATATGTGTGACATACAATGTATACAAGATCATTAGACTTTGGTATACTGGCCGAATGTCAGGCTGCCCTGGGCAGGAGATCCCCAGAATTAAGAATACTGCATCGCTGATGAGAAGGACATCTATTGTTATTGTAAGATTTTACACAAGTGTACTTTCTTCCTTGTTGCTGTACACAAGTTGTATTATCATAGCTGCCCTATTAGACAGACAATGTTCAATAGATATGCTGTAACCATAATTTTAGTGCTATATCTAATCCTAGACTGAGTGCTGACTTTGGTTGCAGTCATGCAGTAATATGCAGACAGATCCCTGGCACCATGACCCACTTGAATTTGGAGTCCTAGTCTTTGGTTACCAACTTCTCCACTTAATTTTCAATTGTTGGTAATGTGAGTAATTCATATGCTAATCATATTAGCTATATTAGTTAGCAGTAATAAAATAATAATAATACATTTTAAATATGTTCCTGTATTTTTTTTTTAATTAGCTGGAAGGTGAAATTCAGCGAGTTTCAGAAGCTTATGAAAACTTGGTAAAGTCTTCTACTAAAAGAGAAAACCTTGAGAAGACCATGCGGACTAAGCTAGAGGGTGAAATGCGCCGTCAACATGATTTCAACAGGGACCTAAGAGGTATTTTTAAGTGTGTTTAATAGTGATGTTTAATATGGAGGACATATTCCTCATCCTTTTAAATCATGACTCAAAGGCAAAGTAAAAAAAATAATGAGGATCTAAGGCCCAAAATCAAGGACAAATTTGAAATATTGATCTTACTTAAACTGCTGCTAAAATAACATGTTTTGCAATATACATTTTCTTAGGGATGTTGAGCGTAAAACTCAAATGTCTTTCATTATTTAAATAATGCAGTCTTTAGTGATTTACCAGAAAACCACAAATTTTATAAAATACCGAATATGTGAGGCAAAATCAGGTACATGTATGGGTTGTGATTTTAAGATATATCAACACTATAGTGCTGGATGGGTATTGTCCCCTCACATTTCACCCAGCAGAAGCATACGATCCCCCCTCCCCCCATTACTAGTGATTTACAAGGATGTACAAGCCCCTAAGTGGCGATTGTTTGCATATGTAGTGTAAGCAAAGCAGCCATTGTAATGTGCAAGCCAGAGTGTTTAGTCACTTCTTAGGATGTCGGAAGCGCCTCAGCTCAGTCTTCCTAAAAAATGTTCATATATTGTAATTGTGACACACAGAAATAAATTTCATGAGAGGACAAGAACTTGATTTTGTTATATTTTAAAACGAATTTAACAGATATTCAGCAAAGTGTATTAGAAGCTGTATTCTGGAAGGGCTCAAACTTTGCCTGATTTGCCATCAGTGTCATGAGTCACTTTCACAGGTTGTTCAGACAGGGCTTTAGGCAGTGCTGTTACCCTGGTGTCTTTTTATGTTGACATTTCTCATTTCTTTTGTAAATAAGGTGCAATCATAGGCTTATTCTTATTTATTTCAGTGGTTAAGTTCATGCCCGAGTTACATTTAAATTAAACATTGTAAGATAACTTTGTGATTTGACAGATTTTTAAAGGTCCAGGTTGTGTTTTAGCATTATTGGAGTTTTTGTTTTTATTTCTTCCATTGGAAGACACTCAGTCTTTTTGAATTAAGTTTCTGTATTTGATTTTTAAAATCATTTGTTGCTTTTAGTGGTTCTGCTCTTACACTTTTGGTAAGGTTCATACCTACGTTAGCTGGATCCCTTGTTGGAGAACTTGTACACTGACAGACTCTTTTGCTTAATATTTAAGGTTCCTTAGACAGAAGATTTTTTACTTGCTCTGATTTTTTTTTTTCATTTATTATTTCTCTGGCTTAAGTGTTTTATGTCAGAATATGTGTATTTAAGAAAAAAGGGGAGTTTGCCACTTTGTAGCTGCTTGCAGCAATTTTTTATATATTTTGATGAGGTAACTGCCTTGTTTTGTCCAAGTTTTAAGCTGTTTTCTGTCCGTTATAGCTCAAACAAGTGTTCAAGTTAAAAAAAAAATACATGGCACTGAGACCTCTGGATGAAAATTTCAGATTCTATTGTTGAATGAAGCCTGTTTTTCCAAGAATGGCACATAATTTAATCTAAGTATTGTCATTCCCCATAATTTCTTAGATTCAGTAATTCTGAGTCTGTTTAAAATATAATCTTTTCTTTAAACGCCTTCTTTAAATATCACTTAAGACATAGGCACACATACATTAATTGAGAAAAAAATGCCATATTAAAAAAAATTCCATTTACCTACATCATGCATTTCATATGTTTAAAAGTGTGATGTTAATCCTTCTGATGATATCCGCTTCTGTGAATGTGTTCTTATTGTCTGCCCTTTGTAAAGAAGATAGTGAAAATGTATTGAGAGAGTTAATTGTTTTACAGTGGAGCTATCCCAGGTGGAGCTGTTAACATGATGGCTCAGTCATCCTTACAGGAAAATTCAGCAGTCCTTAGGGGTATAATGTTTAAAGCATTCATTTTTAGTTTTATGAACATTTCTGTGCTGTTGATGCATATTTTATTTGATGTCTGGAATGTGAGAACATCACTCCCCTGACGTAAATAAGAATGAATATATATATATATATATATATATATATATATATATATATATATATATATATATATATTTTTTTTTTTTTTAAGCAGCTAAACTTGGAAAAATGTTGTAGCTGCATTGCTTTTGTGCCTCGTGACAGACTTGCTAGCTTCGCAGTTTTTGTTTGTGGAGTTTATTTTCTTTCAAATTCTGTTTGGCAAAACTGTAAATGGGATAGGATCAGTCCACCTTCCTATACCCACTAGTATTGGAGGCCAGCCGAACTTTGACAGCTTAGTATATGGAATTTTTCCCTGGCCACCTACTGTCTTTCCTTTTCTCATAATTCTGTGTGCAGATGTCCTAACACTTCCCTTGTTGATTGTAAGCACAGTTGTTTCTGCTGACTTTCCCAGGCTGCCATTATTTTTGGATGCATTGAGAGGTTTGCTATATTTCTGTGTTTTTTCATCTCGTTTACCTTCCTGGCTGCTTCACCCTCTTGATCCTTTTTAAAGGTTAATAATTCCATGTTTTGTTACCTGTTCTTCTTTTCCCATCATTGTCTTCCTTTTGTACCTTTTTGTGCATGTTTTACTGACGGGCTTTTTTTCTCTCTCAGTATATTCCTATTTTTTGTATTTTTAGACAGCATTACCATGAAAGTTAGGACTTAAACTGTTACCCCACAACTATAAACTAGGTGTTTTACCAGATATAGAAGTGTCTGAACAGATGTCATGACCAGAAATTGCATCTAAGGCGTCATGTAACCATTAATTACTTAAACTGTTAAGGTCCATATTGGGCTCCATTGCCAGTTGTATTTTTATTTTAGTTTGGTTCTTGGACACAAATTGTGATTTTTAGAGACCCCTCTCCCTGAGTCTGACTTTTCTAAAGAAATATTTTTGCAGCCATGTTTACATTTTTTAGAAATTGGTGTTCATGTATGCAGGACTTGCAGGGGGCTTTTCTGTATTTTGTTCCAAGTTATATGGAACCCGTTTACTATTTCACCCTTTCAACCACCTAGTTCTAGCTTTGGTGTCAGTTGTAATCATTATCTCAGTCTGCTTCTTGGACATTTTAGTACCAAATATAGACTTTAGAGCTAAATCATTTTGGGCCAGGGGCCTTATCTTGTTTAAATTTTGATAATATTTATGATTTCATATTCAGTTAATGATATGATGTTTTTTTCTTGCTCAGGACTTAATTTAGGAAAGTTTATGTGATTGAAAGAATGTTTAAGTTCTTCCTCTTGACAATTAACTTTCTGTTCTCCATGCAATTGGAAATAAATATTTACAAATGCGTCTTGAAATCTTCTTAGTAGAATGGCGGGATCTGATGTTATCCTACTCACCATTCATCACGTATGTGTCTAGGATCCGACATTGGATCCGAGCCGGCACACTAGACAACAGCTTAGCTCAAGTTCCTCCCCTTCCATAATGCACTTCTGTCCTCTAACCCCTCAGATGTCATTTACCATTTAGTTTATCATTGTGGGTATTACAAAGGGAGCACTGACCAAGGCTCATGGGTCTAGAGCAGAGGCCAACCTTCACATTAATGTTTTGGAAATGAGAGCAGCCCTCCTGGGGTTGCAGTCATTTCAGGACTCTCTCCCCAAAGCTGTGGTCTCCATCCAGGCAGACCGATTGTGGTAATCTGGTACATCAACAAATGGGGATGTACAAATTATGCAAAGAATCTATAAGGTTTGGCAGGGAACAGTGTCTTAATGCTTTCTGGCGGCAATGTGAATCTCAGAGAGTTCTAATGTCTTAACAGACAGATTGAGCAGGTCTATTCTTCAGGCCCACAAGTTGTCCCTCAGTGATATCTGTTATTTTGAGCAGCTGCGGCCAGTTATGTTGCAACCTTTTCTCTTCCCACCTAAATACCACCTAGTGCAGCAACTGCTTGGTCATGATTCACTTGGAGGTTCAGTCACTGAGGGATGATGTGGTCCACAAATGGCCCTTGGATCTCTTGTATGCCTTTCCTCTTGTAGCCAAGTTACTACAGCAAGCCATCCGATGCAAGGCAATAGTTATCATTGCCCCTTCCAGCCTTGGCAGATTTGCTTCCCATACCTTTCGCTTTATTTGAAACACCCTGTATGGGTACTGGATCCCAGAGCATCCAAGTGCTCCGGATTATGCGGAACGCACCGCATTTAATGAAGAGCGAAGCCACTGTTCCGCTGTTCCGCATTGAACAGCTGTGGCTCCGCTACAAGGCTTTTGATTGGTTTGTGTACCGCAATTACTGCCAATTGGCATTGCGGTATACAAACCAATGCATAGCTCTGCTGTGCTGCTATTTTTAATTTTGATTGGCTCGTGGGCCGCATTTACGGCCAATCGCAAACTCGATCTCTGAGTCAATCAAGTAGAGAATATGCGGAGAACGGAGCCAATGAGAGCTCCCAAATGGAGACCAATCGTGTTCCTGCAAGCCTTTTAAGCCAAATTAATGGCTTGAAAAGGCTTCCAGGAATCGGGAGGAATCTTGCTTTGTGGAGAACTTGGAGTTGGAGTCAATACTAGGCGGAGTTGCAGAGAATCCTTCCAGATCAAGAAGACATTTCATCAGGGAGAAGAAGGCGGGTGTCGGAGCCTGCCCCAGTGCCTGCCAGGAGAGGTGACTGACTTGGTCGGCGGCAGAGAAGTCCGTTTGCATTTGCGGCTGTCTGGTCACAACACAGGTTAGTCAAGCAAGCAAAGCAGGCAACCTGTAAATCAAATAAAATATTGTCTGGATATTGGGGATAAAGTAGAACAAAAAAACTGTGTGTATAATGTGTGCCTCTAATGTTTGTTAGTGAAATGAGACGAGTCTTCAACTCTTATTACCCTGACACCCACCACTTATAATCTAATTAATTTGTAAATGACATGTATATCATAGTGTGATAAATGCTATTAAGTGTTTAAAGAACTTCTACCACTAAACAGTTGTTAAAACAGTGAGCTGTTAACAGAGCTTATAAATTAACTCTTGCTGCATTCTGTGTTATTAAATGTTTTTTAGAAACTAGAGTTATAATGCATTTATCATCCCTGGAGAATCCCTTAAGCATGTAATACACTAACAGTGTTTTGTAAATTGATAAGGTTTCTAACAGTTAGAAGATTATGTGTTATAGTGAAGGTGCATAATATTTACCTTTTTTTTATTTGTTTGTACTCATGTTATAGTGTTTTCTGGACTTCATTTGGAATGTGGAATGGTAAGGCCAGTTTTGTTAGTGTACTTATATTTCTACTGGCCTTCTTTAATCAGTCCGGCTGTGTTTTTTCCCCTGAAAAATTGCGGCTTTATTCAGTGTTGGGTTATATAGGGTGACACTAGTAAAGGACTGAGCTTTTAGAAATCCAGCAGCTTGAATGAGACCGTGCTTGCTTATAAAGTCTATTTTTGCCTGCTCCTTCAGACTACCACCAGATGTGAAAAGTTCAGGCGTGTAACCATGGAAGCTTCTCCTATGGAATGGCCAGGTCCAGATCTTCTGCATTGGGGTGTAGTTTTCATTTTTTAAAAACATTTTATTAGTTGAGATTTAGATTATTTTCAGATAATATCCCCAAGTTCTTTAGTTTTCTGCCATTTATCTTTGCAGCCATTGAGCCTCCATTCCATCTGAAGTGTGTTCAGTCCCCATCCTCTTTATTGTCTGAAGGCTCTAGGAGATGCCTAAAAGATGTAGATCATGGTCATCCTTCAGCAGAGATCAGGAAGTGTTTTTGCAGAAATGATGTTGAATGCTGGGCATTGTTTATCTATAGCATATGGATGTAACTTATTTGCATGTCTTTGTGGAAGTTATACCTGCTTGCTGTCCGTAACCAATTCCATTTAAATGTACTAACCCTAAACCTCAAAGAAGTTACCCAAATGTGAACGTTACTTCATAATATAGCAAATGCAATCGCTACTTGCATTGCATGCCTCCCATTCTACCTCAGGCGCAACACGTTGTTTGCTTTCTTAGCATAACTCTGTTCTATTTTTTGGAGCTTTTTCTTTAGTCCTCCTCTGCCCAGTCAGACTTTCCCCGTCAACTTTTATCATATTTCTGGCTGCATGCTGTAAGTAACCATTGGTGAACAAAGAGCTTGTGTAACTACTGGTCTAGAGTGCCAGGTGAAGTTACAGGAGATATGGTGAAATCTGAAATCTGATGTTCATGTAGAAAGAAGCAGGCCGTTCCACAGTTGGGGATAATTAGTTAAGTTAAGCTCCACCAATCTGCCTAGCATTAAGGGGACAACAGCTCCTCCAGCAAGCATACTTAAACCAGCTGTTAAAATCAGCCAGAATGTTAACGTGGTCATTTCCATCAAAGTATGCTACCATGGTGGCGATACTGAGATTTATATAATAAACTATATTAACACCACTTTTCCCTGGTCTCATTTTCCTTGCTGGCCATTATTTTACTGTACCCCAGTTTGAAATAGTGCAGTTTAAGAAGTTTACTTATGTGTCATAACACCTATATGGGCACACTGTATTTTCCATTAATGCTGCTTGTAAAGGGTGGGGTTGACACCTTTTCTTAAACTCCCCATTTAGCTAGTCCTGAAAAATTATACAGTTTGCTGTGGTTGACTTGGTCTGTGTGACCTGATGTACTAGCACTTAGGTAATCACTCGTTTGATGTGACAGTCCTGTTTTCAGACCAGTTTGGGTAAGGGGTTATGCATTTTAAAATTGTCTCTCCCTTTGTGACATGCATACCATAGAACTGGGGCCTGCAGAACAGGCCTTGATATATGTCAGCACTGTGTTTAACAGGCCAAAGTGCCTGTCTTGGTCCCTGTACTACATTCTTTCACTTGGACTCCATTGGGTAATGTAGAAGACCAGCTCTATTCTCATAAAGCTTCTATCGTGTGAAATGTAATGTAGTTTTTATGATTTACAGAGTACTCTAATGCTTGTTGACAAGGATTGTAGGAATAGAGTTTGCTTTTTTGTCCAGGAGTCAGAGCATTTTAGGTTTCCATTAGGTGCTTTGGAAGACAAAAGCTCATTTCAAAATGTGGGAAATCTGTAATGCTTTTTTGTATACTATATGTTCTCAAACTCTGTGGGAAAGTGATTCCATTTACAAAGGGTTGCTTTCCATTTTGAGATAATTTAACACATATTCATTTTAAATTTTCTGCTAATTTACACAATGTAAATTGTATTGCTAATAATACTTTAGAGACAATGTTTCATCTTTTGTTAATTTTGTCCTGAGAATTCTGGCTTACATAGCACTGTAGCTCAGAATTTTCAAAATATGTCTGCTAACATAACAGGCTGTTTGCTAACTTACTCGAAAAAACTTTTATTTTGTGAATCCAAGAATGTTAACACTGGTATTCCACTTTTCTGTAGTAGGACCTCTACTCTTGTTCATAGGTGTGTACTAGGCTAATGGCCCTGGGGCCTTTACAAGCCTAGCCCATAGAAGTGTCCTGGTATTGTGCTCCCAGTGCCTCTGTCAAGTAGAGCCACTGGAATGATCCCCTGGGTGAATATTTCCCATCCACTCATCAAGATTTCTCTTGAAGAGGGCCAGTGAGGTGCTCTGCTTGACATGTATGGGAAGTCTATTGCAGAGCATTGGCTGTCTCTGGGTTATGAACCTGTCTTTCAAGCATGTTCTGTTGATTGTGGTAATGAGGTTGAGGTCTCTGGGCGTGTTGTGCGGAGCTATTGGGATTTCTTTAAATGCAGCATTTCTAACAGAGCTGGGTCAGACATGGCTTTGTAAGTCAAGCAGAGATCGCCTGTTAAGTAGACGACATAAGACAGAGAATATCTGGAGTTTTTTTTTTTGAGTCTGTCTGTGTAAGGCGTGTTTAAGGCCTAGGATCCTCTTTGTGAGGTACTTTTGTGGCCTATCCAGCTGTTGCATGTGTCTAGTGAGTGCGTGCCAAATGGGGCATTATACTCTGTGATTGGTCTGAGGGAAGAGAGGAAAGAAATGGTTACCTCTTTCTTCCTGGATACAAAACCCTTGATAATGACATGTGCCTCATAGAATGACTTTCTGACCACAGTGGCAATGTGTTGGTCAAAGGAGAGAGGTTCCTATCAACCCCAGAGCTCTTATAACACCTTCAGTGGGCTTCCATCGATCTGGTAATTAGTGGGAAGTGAGTTTTTCCCAAAGGGGGTGACGATGCATTTTTTGGCATTAAGCTTAAGGCCATGGTTTCGACACCAGTCATTTGTCTCAATGAGGCCTTTCTGTAGGATGTCTGCATCACTTGGAGAGTTAATATCTCCCAGCTTGCAGTCACTTGGTCAGCCAGAGTCCCTCCGTGTTGGCCTGGACTTCTGACAAGTAGATCCCAAACGGTTGAGCACCGACCCAGGAGTTATATTTTTTTTTTGTAGCAACTTTCTAGGTTTATTAAGAGCAGTTTTAAAGTGTTTGTTTTGCTGCTTGTCACCATGTCTCTGAAACTAATTGACTTTGTTTTGGATAAAGATAGGTGGGCAAGTGAGCACCAGAGGATTGAAAGTGTCATTGAGGCAAGGAAGTGAAGCATGCAAGCCTTTATAGTAAACAAAAGGAGCAGAGATGAGCAAGAGAAGAGGGTGCAAAGTCAGGAAACTTCCAGTGATATGGGTAGGTTATGGCCCTATTGTCTTATATTTTGCTATTGAGAGGACATCTTGTAATTTTCATTTCTGCACTTAGTCCCATTTGTTTCATTGTCTAACACCACTGTTTTGCAAACCTGCTAGGTATAGACTACCCAGACTGCAGTGAGGACAGGGATGTAGATGCTCACACCCCAAAGAAGAGAAGATACACAATTTTTCAGCCAAGCTGGGCAAGTGCCTTTGACTGGCTTTCTATGAGTAAGCTGAGTGAAATTTGCCTTCTGCAAGACTTGTAACACGTTTCACAATCCATCATGGGGGCCGACATGACCTGCAACGACATGCTAACAGTGAGAAACACAGGCAGAATTGCAAGCATGCAGCTGGAAGATCTATGGTGGATTTCTTTGGACCACAGAGTTTAGCAAGTACAAAGGTGGTTGAGGCAGAGGTTGGTTTTGTGTCTCTCCTTGCTAAACACAACTTATCATTTGCAGCAGGAGAACACATCCTGAAATTTATGAAGAAGTGTGGAGAGGATCAAGATGTTCTCCGTAAAATGACATGTGGGCGACAAAGGCAGCATGCATTGCACGGGATGTGCTGGGGCCTCATTACCAGAATGATGCTGCAGCAGCCTGCCAGAAATCACCATTCTGTGTGTATATGGACCAAAGCACAGACATGGGAGATGACAAACTGTTAGTCATCCTTGTTGGTTACCTTGATGAAAAGGCAAGCAAAAATGTGACAAGGTTTCTTGATATGCCAGAATGTGTGTCTGGAACTGGACAAGCAATGTTTAATTCTTTAATGTCCAGCCTGACAAAATTTAACATTCCAGTTTCCAACATTGTGGGCTTTTCTTCAGACAATGCTGCCTCAATGATTGGAAAACACAATTCTGTGCTGTCTCGTTTAAAGGAGGTGAAGCCCACAATTGTAAACATGGGGTGTCTCTGCCACTTGGCAGATCTCTGTAGTAAGGCTGCTGTAAAAGCACTACATTCACCAGTTGAAGAACTTGTATCAGATCTGTATTGCCATTTCAGTTCCAGTGCACAAAGACAACAAAAACTTCAGGAATTTGCTTTGTTCACAGATACTGACCCCTCAAGATCATTAGACATGCACCTACTAGATGGCTCAGTCTTGGTAAGGTTATTAACAGAACCCTGGACATGTGGCCAGCTCTAAATTCATATTTTCTGTCTGCAGAGCCAAGGTCTGCTAAGATTGACTTAATTTCTAAAACTTGCAGAGTCATGAAGTGCATATGATTTTTATGTTCCTTAAGTATGCACTGGAACCCTTACTGGAGTTCAACATACAGCTTCAGAGCAGAGAAAGTCAGCTGCTGACACTGCATGCCACTGTGCATAAACTCCTGCAGCAGTATGCTGGCAGACTCCTCAGACCTGCATCTGCTGTCAGACTAATCAAACACAGTGATGTGTCAGTGTTGACTGACAGTAGCTGTGTTCTACCAAATGGTGAACTATGAAGTCAAGAAGTACATGGACAGCCATGAGGAGGATATTGCTGGCACAGTCATTCAATTTAACCGTTATAAAAGTTGCAGCTTTTATGCTGCAGTGCTGCAGAAAATGCTGAAAAAGTTTCCATGCAGGATCACTTACTGAAAGAGGCTGCATTACTTATTAATCCAGCCAAAAATTGGACATTTCTTCAGGGCTGGTCAGAGATGTTGGCTTCCGTCTGGGTGTATGTGAAAATGATGTTGAGGCGAACAACTAATCGATGAGTTCACCCAATATCAGATCGAGGACACTGGGAATCTGACAGGCCCAGTAGATGGGCCCCACTCATGTGTGTCACAGTACTGGGCACACCTTCTGAGGACCTTTGCACTGAAGGGAAACTGCCACTCTTTAAGCAGCTGATGATGAGCCTACTTTGCTTGCCACACTCTAATGCACAAGCGGAAAGGGCATTTAGTATGGTGCGGAAAGTGAAAACTGAACTGCGTCAGTCTCTGAGTGTAAAAACACTGAACTCTTTGTTGGCAATTAAAATGAATGAAGAACTGGATGTCTGTGATATTAAGCTGCCAAAACCTGTTTTAGAGGCTGCCAAGAAAGCCACAGCAGCATACAATAAGTCTACATCTGACGTATGATAGGATGTTTAACTTGGTCTAAACTGTGAATTACAATATGTCTGTTTACAAAATAAAAATCACATTTACTACATGTGTTAGAGGCTGCCAAGAAAGCCACAGCAGCATACAGTATTACAGTAAGTCTACATCAGACATATGATAGGAATAGGATGTTTAACTTGGTCTAAACTTTGTGTGAATTGCAATATGTCTGTTTACAAAAATAAAAGTCACATTTACTACATTTTCTAAGTGCTGTTTCATTTACTTATGGTGTGGTTATGGTATTGCAGATTATCAAAGGTTTTTGGATCTGAGAAGTGTGGTATTGAATGTTACAAAGCTCCATGGCAATGCAATTTTTGCGCCAGTCTTGAAAATAGGGTGTTCCACATTTTGACCATTTGTCACACATTGTTAGGGTCTGTGTTCCACATTGGCCACTTAAGAGGTTGAGACCTATGCTGGATCCTGACCCAGATCTTCTGTCCATCTGTCTGGTCAACCACACTAAAAGATGAAAGCTCTAAACTTAACTGCATGGTTCCTCCTATTTCACTGATGGCCAGAGATGCCAAACTTTCTTCTTTTGTCCCCCACATTTTGTCGTACAGAAGTTAAGTAGAAAAGATTTGCTGTTTGGGCTTCCTGTAAGAGCTTAGATCCTTTTTTTAGCACTTATCCCTTTTATTTTGGATTGTCTTGCAGGTTTATTTCAAGAAGGTGTTAGTTTCTCTATCATTAAAGTTCAAATGGCAGCCATATCCAGCATTCATACTGAGGGAAATCACAACCCTATTGTGTCCTTAAAGTTGTTCAAGGCTGTCTTAAAGGGAACTTTTCTACTTAAACCTCATGTCAAAGATCCCATTCCTCCTTGGGATATTACAGTAATGCTTCATACATTGACCACACTTCCTTTTGAGCCAATGGCTTCCCATAACTATAATGTCTGCAAGAAGAATTTCAGAGATATAAGCCTTGTCATGCAAACCTCCCTACTTTGTCTTTCACAAGGACATGGTGTTCCTTCACCCAAGCCCTAATTTTCTTCCTCAGGTAGCTTTAGAAACCTTTCTTAATCAGACAATTAACTTACCAGTTTTCTCTCCACATTTGTCTAACAAAATAGTGACTATTTCTGCACTTGATGGATGTTCATCGTCATTTGCTGTTCTTTTTATAGCAGACCAAGAAATTCAGACAAACTGATGAGCTTTTTATGTTTCATGCTTAAAGGCTAAATTGGGACAAAGTGTTTGAAAAGTCACATTGTTCAAGTGGCCCCTCTGATGGCATTGCCTTTGTCTACAAAGAAGAGGAGTTGCACTTTCACATAACCGTAAGGCTCATTCAACCAGAGCGGTGGTGGTCTCCACTGCCTTCTTTGTTAAAGTTCCTGTAGATAAGATTTGTGCTGCAGCCAAATTGTCTACAGATCATACCTTTGCCTCACTATAAGCTGAGTATGTAGTAAAGATCATGTACATCGTAGTCAGAACCAGCTTTATATAGACCCATTTCAGTTTTAAACCATGGTAATAAAGTGTTTGTCTGTACTAACCAAAAGAATGGAAAAGTCAATGCCAAAATTGATTGGTATGGATCAGTGTGGTTTTGTAGAGGAGAAAACATTTGACAACATTAATAGAACAGTGATGATACACAGGGAAGCAGAATGTAAGAAAATACCACTGCTGTTGGTGGGTCTTGATGCAGGAAAGCATTTGACAGAGTAAGCTGGGATTTTGAGTATGACAAGGGAATCATTTGCATTCCTTGATACATTAATAAGGTTAATTAGGAGTATATATGAAGGACTGGAGGCAAGTATGATAGTAGGTGGGTTCCTCTCTGATAAAGTTATGTTTTAACAGGGAAATCAGAAAAGGGATGTCCTATTTTCACTTTATTTGCTTTGTATTTTATAGCCATTGGCAAAGAAGATAAGGGACTCAGAAATTCACGGATATAATTGGTATGATAATCAAAAACGTTCACTTTATTTGCAGATGATCTTATGTTGCGCATGATAAATCCAGAAAAGGACATCTCAGTGTTGAAGAATATTTTGAGACAGTTTCAAGTCTTAAGACAGTCTTTCAGCTTCTCCCATTAGGAGTCGCCACAGCAGATTGCTCGTCCGCAGATTGACAGTAGAGTTTTTACGGTGTTGAGTTGCCAGCCTGGTGCCCAGTCTTCACAGAAGGCACACACACACACTGCATGTCTTTAAAACTCATTCAGT